>NW_015386690.1:98526-123526 GCF_001527695.2 Protobothrops mucrosquamatus
ACAGGAGAGGACTTCTGGACAAGATCCAGGAGTGAACCCCAAAGCTTTGGGTGGCTGTGTTCTTAAGTTCTTAAGAAGTCAGTTTAACCTCCCAAGCTAGCATGTATCTACTGGCCTCCTTTTCAAGTACTAATCAGGCTGGCTAAGCTTCTGAACAAAACTGAGAAGATGCTGGGACCTCAAAGCTGGTACTTAAGACAATCAATGTTTCATCTTGTCTAAAGGGAGGATAGAGTAAGATGTTTTGGCAAACCTAGAATCAGGCAGGTAGATCGGGATCTAAAGAACCAACAGGTAAATTCCAGATGGTCAAGGATGGTATGGACTTGTTTTCTTTGAAATTCAGCCTGCCCTTGTCAATATTCTCTGGAATTTAAGGAGTTTCCTAATGAGTTTAGCAAGGATCCATCTTTCAGGCACGTCGATACTTGACATCCCAAGAAATGTTTTCGTTTTTCCTTCTTTAGCTTTTAAACTATTCTTGCCATTTATATCAGCCTCCTGAGACATCAACTTGCCATTTATATCAACCTCCTGAGACATCAATAGCATAAATTCTATCTCCCCCTCCCACTTCTTCCTTTTGTTAAAACTGTTCAAATTCTGACTCTTTGTCATTCTTTCATTGTCCTGGCCAAAAGGGAGCCTTGGGGAAAAAATATTTATTTTATTTATTTAAATTTCTTATTTCTTAACCACCCACCTCCCTCAGAAAGGGGCTTTAGGCTGTGTACAGTACAATTAATAAAATTAACATTCAAAGTCACAATTAATGTAAGAGTAAAGATTTTAAAATTACAAAGTTACATTATGAAATTTCAAAAAGTGAAAAATTCCAAGATGGGGGGAGGTTAGTAGTTGTTAATACAGGCTGCAGGGGAGAGGTTGTCATGGGGTCAGCCAGCCCCAAAGTTGTATGGGCCTCTGTGTCCCAACATAAAGCCACAAAGCCACATTTCGATCCCTTACATTGAACAGCCGTGCACAAATCCATGGTTCAAATACAAAACACAAGCACAAAAACCCCACATACATCCTCTTTTGACTTGTGCACTTTTTTTTTTTGCTTTGCAACACAAGCTAATAACTTCAAGCGCTTGCAAAACTTTTGAAAACTAATTTCAGAGAAGAACCCGCAAAGCTTACACCTCCCTCCCTGTGGGCTTTCATCCGATGCTATCATTTTATGACTAAGAACTTGCAATAGCTTGTCTTGCTGCATTTCCTGCTGTTGTCTTCATTTAGTGAATTAATTGAAGAGTAATGACCTTACAGAAATATGCATGAAGTTTGGACCCAAATCTGCATTCACTTTACAAAAAGATCAAACCCAAGGATACCAGGGTTACAGAATAACAGAGATGGAAGGGACCTTGGTGGTCTTCTAGTCCAAGCTCCTGCTCAAGTAGGAGAACCTATACCAGGGGTAGGCAACCTTGGCTCTTTTATGACTCATGGACTTCAACTCCCAGAATTCCTAAGCCAGCCATGCTGGCTCAGGAATTCTGGGAGTTGAAGTCCACGAGTCATAAAAGAGCCAAGGTTGCTTACCCCTGACCTATACTATTCTGGACAAATGGCTGTCCAATCACTTCTTAAAAACCTCCAGTGATGGAGAATCACAACTTCTGAAGGCAAGCTGTTCCACTGATTAATTGTTCTCACTGATAGGAAATTTCTTCTTAATTGTACGTTGGACCTCTCTTTGTTAATTTTCCAGCCTTGTCTTGCCCTCAGGTTTGGAGAATAGGTTGAACTAGTGGTGGGATGCAAATATGTGAACAACTGGTTCTCTGTGTGGATGCCGCTTCTGGAAGTCCATTCTGGGCCTGGGTAACAAAAAATTAGCTACTGGTGCGAGCTGGCTGAATCCCACCACTGGGTTGAACCTTTCCTCTCTGTGACAGCCTCTCAAATGTAGCAGTTTTCCAATATTTGAGTAACTGTCACAGAGAGGAGGGGGTCAATCTATTTTCTAGAACACCTGAGGCCAAGACAAGAAGGAAGAAATCCCAGTGAGATCCTGAATTGTAAAATCTATATGTATTACACTGTGTAACTGGATGTGACTTCACAGTATAACTAAGTGCAAAATGTTCCATTCTTAGGGTTATGGCATCTGAATTCTGGAAATTTCTGAAAAACTACCAGGAATACCCCTAAAGTTACTGAACTGGTGGGATCTGGAGGAAAAACAACATGGCCCCACTGTTAATTTAGATAAAAAACTGTATTGGTATGAACCCAGCTCCTGGATACCTATCATAATATAAAATTCTTCTCCATTCAATCATCTAGATCACCACAGGCTTTGTCCACCGTGTCTGAAAATTCTAGAGTTGAGGCCCAACAAATATAATAATATCATACTACACAAAACACAATGTTTGAAAGTTTGAAATCAATCACCCCATGGTCAGCATGTAAAAGTAGTGAAATTATCCCCCTGCAAAAAATGAATGTAACCTAGATATACACAATAGGAAAAGTGTAGAATGGCCCAAAGTGGAATTTTCGCAAACGCAGTTGGCAAAGTGTCTGTGAAATTGCACAGCTGAGAAAGAAAAGAAAAGAAAGAAAGAAAGAAAGAAAGAAAGAAGGAAGGAAGGAAGGAAGGAAGGAAGGAAGGAAGGAAGGAAGGAAGGAAGGAAAAAAGAAAGAGAGAGAGAGAGAGAGAAAGGAGAGAGAAAGAAAGAAAGAAAGGAGAAAGAAAGAAAGAAAGAAAGAAAGAAAGAAAAGAAAGAAAGAAAGAAAGAAAGAAAGAAAGAAAGAAAGAAAGAAAGAAAGAAAGAAAGAAAGAAAGAAAGAAAGAAAGAAATAAATCTTACCAGGAAGAATTTTAAGCGTAGTTCCATTGCCAAACTGAAAACTCCAAATAATTTGCTGAACACTATGAGAAGGTTCTTTACAACATGGCAGCCCTTTGCACCGCTGCTTATTGTCTGACAGAATCCTTCACCATGGAAAGTCCTTCACACTCCCACTGACAGGGCAAGCCACAAGTATATACAAAATTATCAGAGCAAACCCCACTCTCTTCTAGCACTGATGATGTTACCTAGTTGGGTAATGTAATGACTGCAAGAAAACCACCAAACTCAGAGGGCACCAAGAAAACCATCAAGAAGTCCCAATTGTTCCCAAAAGAAGCACATTCAAAAATGTTCAGCTTACCAGGGATGACAACAAGTGTGGTCCCACTTCCAAAGTGAGTTTTGCCCAAGTACTGTAGCACTATGAGGAATATCTGTACAAAATGGCCTTCTTTAACTGATCCATTTGTGTACTGGGATCCGTAAATCCTAAATCGTATCTTTGTTACAATACTAAATCATTTCCACCTCCCATAGATGTTGCTTCCTCTAAATCTCCAATTACTTTTATCCCTCTTTTTTAAAAACGAAAAAACAAAAAACCAGAGGACATGTTTAACTTGCTTGACAGAAGAGATTCTCTTTTCTTTATCTATGTGTTCTGTAAATTCCCAAATATTACCAAGTATTAAATATATGTTCTTATGTTGATTATGTGCAACACCTGAATTTAGGGGGGAGAGACTCTGTTTAGCTATCACATCTAGCTTTTAGTCCAGTTTTATCAAGTGTTTAAAAAAAAAATACCTTTGCTTCTCCCATTAGACTCATCTAATTCAAATGTTATCAATTCTGGACCATTTACTCTGATTCAGAAAATACATTTCTGAATCCATTTTCTGTCATTTCTGGCAATAGATAAATCAACTCAGAATTCTAAGAGTTTTGTTCTTTTTTTTTTCCAGACTGAACTTTACACATTATACTATAATATTTGTCTTATCTGCTTTTTTGAAAACATATTAATGCAACTTAATGTTTTATTTCCCCAAATTACTGGTCTTTGGCATGCGTCTTGAATAAACTGTCCCTGATTAGAGCTTTCATTTTATCAGTATCATAGCGTTTTTTCTGATAAAATGGCAGGATATGTTATTTTAAATTGCAGAATACCAAGCTGGGGGTTATTTTGTGAGTGTAGAGATGTTTTAATGGAGCTATTTGGAAATCAACGTAACCCTAAAGAGAGATTATCAGTTTGTGTGCTACGGGGTAAAAGTAATTATAGTAATGTTCTCAAATAAACAATAGGATTAATGAAAGCATAATTTCATTAGAGAGTTTCTTAGATTTATTCCTTAAATATGGCTTGCATAAAATGTCCACTTACCAGGGTGAACTACTAGTTTGGTGCCACTTCCAAATTTAATATTCCATCCACTTGTGTAACACTATGACACCTTCCTTTACAAAATGACAACCTGCAGGAAGAGCTCCAGAACATCTTTTGGTCTTCCCCTCAATTGATTATATATTTTCACACTAAAAGTTTGCCATTTGTATTACAATATTGCCCTTCAAATTTTCAAATATCATTTTGCTTATTTTTACTCAATAAATATGCTTGCTGCAATAATAAGTTTAGAAGTCTCTAATCTAAAGCTTTTGATGGCCCCCAAGAAGCTTGAAGGCACTCTCAATGTAATTTCAAAAGTCACTAGTAATTTTTAATGTAAAAGAAAGGAATATTATTATGTATGATAGTGGTGTTCCAATATCTAAGGGGCTGCCACAGAAGAGGGGGGGGTCAACTCTCTAGAAAGAGTGCAGAGAAGAGCAATAAAGATGATTAGGGGTCTGGAGGCTAAAACATATAAGGAACAGTTGCTGGAATTGGGTATGTCTAGTTTAATGAAGAGAAGGACTAGGGGTGACATGATAGCTGTGTCCCAATATCTCAGGGGCTACCACAAAGAAGAAGGAGTCAAGCTAGTCTTCAAAGCACCTGAAGGCAAGACAAGAAGCAACGGATGGAAACTAATCAAGGAGAGAAGCAATCTGGAACTAAGGAGAAATTTCCTGACAGTCAGAACAATTAATCAGTGGAACAGCTTGCCTTCAGAAGTTGTGGGTGCTCCATCACTGGAGGCTTTTAAGAAGAGACTGAACAGCCATTTATCTGAAATGGTGCAGTCTCTTGCTTGAGCTGGGTGTTGGACTAGAAGATCTCTTCCAGCTCTGATATTTTATGTTCAAACACACATACAAAAAGTGTACAGATACTCCCTGAGTATTGCATGTGTCTCTGAGCATTTCACCAGGAGTCAACACTTATTCAAACACACATACAAAAACTGTACAGATGCTCCATGAGTATTGTATGTGTCTGTGGGCATTTCATTACTGCATATAGTCTCAAAGTTCAAATCTATAACCATCCCAGGGCTATAAGCAAGGCTGAAAACACCAAAAGCACAATGGAAGAAGTCAATGGCAGTCCCACATAGCCACCAGGGATCAAATTTGACTTAAGGGATACCATTTTACTTCTGATATAATCAAGCAAATCTGCTTATCTAAAGCCAAAACGTTATCCTCTAATAGGCCCCCATGTCAATAGAATGAGCATTACAATTTTGTTGAACCTAACTTTTAAAAAATATATATGAAGAATTGGATCTGGTTAATATACAGCAATCCTCGACATACAACAGTTCATTTAGTGATCTTTCAAAGTTACAATGACACTGAAAAAAAATGACTTATGACCATTTTTTAGACTTACAACTGTTGCAGCATCCAAATAGTCATGGAATCAAAATTTATTTAGGCTCATAGGATAATAATAGTTATATTAATAGTTCCCATAAGAACTGCTCCTCTTATTTTCTCTGAATAACAAGTCATTCCATGGCTTTTGTGATCACTAATACTACAGCAAAATAAGGCATGATACTTACATGATTTCACCATTAAAAGGGTTCCTTTACCAAATATTACTTTATAGTCAGAGGCACAGTGCTTCCAAGGCCTACAAAAACCTCTAGAACAGATTTATCTTTCACTCCTGATATTTTAAAAGGATCAATTAAGAATAAGAAGGGTTAAAGTGAATCCCACATGACTACTGAATTCTAAGCATCTTTATATAATACCTACCAGGCTACTGGTATCCATACCTCTAAGTGGTAATAAGTTTATTTGTGGTCATCCATAGTACAGGCGAGAGCCAGTATGGAGTAATGGTTAAGGCATCAGATTAGAAATCAGAAACCGGGAATTCTAGTCCTGCCTAGGGCACCAAGCCAACTGGGGGAACTTGGGCCAGTCATTTTCTCTCAGCCCTAGGAAGGAGACAATGACAAGCCACTTCTGAAAAAGCAAAGGGATTGGTCTCCAAGATTCAGACTCCATTGAATGGAAGGAAAAAAATACAAATAGATGTTGACTGAGCAGTACCCATAGAAGGCAACTAAAGTTAGTGCTGGAGTCTTATTCAACATGGTGGCAGATAAATACAGCAAACAAATAAGAAAAGACTATTACATGAAAGTTGCTCTAATGTTGACTGATGGCTACGAACTGTTGAATCTATCACTTTTATTCTTGGGTCCAAAATTAAAAAGGGAAGGAAGGAAGGAAGGAAGGAAGGGAGGGAGGAAGGAAGGAAGGAAGGAAGGAAGGAAGGAAAGAAGGAAGGAAGGAAGGAAAGGGAAAAAAGAGGGAAGGGAGGGAGGGAGATAGAAAGATAGATAGATAGATAGATAGATAGATAGATAGATAGATAGATAGATAGATAGATAGATAGATAGATAGATAGATAGATAGATAGATAGATAGGAGGAGATGGGAATGAGAAGGAAGGGAAAAGAAGGGAAAAACTTTAGCCTGTTCCCAAGAATTTGCTGATTCACTAAAGAAAGCAATGCTTTATAAACTAACAACGGCTATTCCCTCCATCCCAATGTACTGTATCTGGACAGAGCAAGACCAAATTTGGCCCAAATTGCTGGAGTATGAAGAAAAACAAAAATATTTTATTACATTTGTAAAATAAATTAATTTAGTTATTAAGGAGAGAGAGAGAGAGAGAGAGAGAGAGAGAGAGAGAGAGAGAGAGAGAGAGAGAGAGAGAGAGAGAGAGAGAGAGGCTTACTTGGTGTTACAACTAGTCTAGTCCCACTTCCAAATGTTTGCTTCTGGCCACTACTACTGTCCCACAGTGTTTTCAGCCTTGTCAAAAACTTCCCAGACACAAGAAAGGCAGTGAATGCAGATGGAATGTAACAGTTGGTTGGATGGATTATCAAATCAGAGGGAAAATGTTAAGGTCTGTGGATATCCCAATCTGATAGATAATTCTAAGCTAATAAAGTTGTCTTGGGTGAAAAGTATGAAGTTATCTACCAGTGAATTCTAACAGGCCTTCATTGTGTTGGAAAAAAAGAATAGATTTATTAATAAATACATAGGGTAGAAAATCTTCACTTCTATCCAAACCTTGAAAAGACAGAAGAACAAGAGAGAGAGAGAGAGAGAGAGAGAGAGAGAGAGAGAGTTTGCTAGATTCTTCAACCCAGAGATTCATTTCATTAACAATCAACCAGGTGAGAGACACACAGGGATAGTATATAAAGAATTTCTCCAATGGAAGAACAACTATAAATTTATATCATCTTCACACCCCAACAATTTATAAAGATATAATATAATTTATCTACTGGGAATCTAGCATATTAGGGATTAAAACAATTGCTTGATTATTTGCCAGGTTATAATTCAGGAGTTGTGTAAATTCACACATGGATCAATAGTATTTGATTGCTCAAGAGTGTTGATATGGAACTGCCAACCTTTAAAATCAAAGTCACTTTTCCTCAGCTGGAATTGGACACCAGAATTGAATCTGGATTTTGTTTTCAAGTATGGTCCTTCAGATGCGACTAAATTTCATAATATGGGAGGTGGGATGGGATGAATAAAGAAAGAACCCTCTTGAATTGACTACAATAGCAGGAATGAAGGGATGAAACTTACTTGGCATTACGACCAGCCTAGTGCCACTTCCGAAGATCATCTTATTGTATCCAGTGTTAGACACAATGCTTCCTGTCTTGACAATAACATGTCCTCCTCCCAACAGTGCTTTTTAAAAGGCAAGTGGACTTTCTTAGTTTTTTTTTTCTTGAAAACATTTCACTTCTCATTTAAAAAGAATCTTGTTATCCTGCCTTCAAGTTCTTGAATGCTTCTTGGATGAGAAGCAAAATGTTTTCAAGGAAAGGCACCACCATGACCTGGATGATTGAGAATTTCCATAGACAACATATCCTCCTATTTGTATAAACAATTATAACTTCCTTTTGAAAAGCTAAATCTCTAGACTTTAGGATGAAAATATTGAGCACTATCCCTTGTAATTATCTCCCAAAAGGATTGTGGAGAGATTGAAATATGGCAAAGTCTGGACAGAAATGCCAAGATTTTCAAACCTTGTCATGATATTCTTCTGGCTGATAACAGAAATTACGCAATATTATAGATGCATTTAACCCTTGAAAGTAGACTTTATAATATTTCCACGGCTCCGTTTCCATATCAGTCGTTTAATGGTATTCACTCTCAATTTTGTGAGATCAGTGTGTACATTTTCTGCATATTTAAGCATAGTGCAGTTGTCACTTTTTAATATCTTGGATGTTCACTCCTTACTGGTTATATTTTCTCAGTTTATTTATCATATGTATGTGTTTTATGTCATATGTGTGTAATTGCATGAATACCTGGACATATAGACACAAAACAGGAAAATCAGTATTAAGAAAGGACCGTGTTGTGCTGGCCACAGTGGCAAAAATAAAGAGATAAAACTTACTTGGCGTTACGACCAGCCTAGTCCCACTTCCAAAGATCACCTTATTGTTGCCAACGTTAACACACTGTGCTCTCTGTCTTGACAAAAACATCCCTTCCTATTTGCATCAGAATTATGCTTTCCTTTTGAAAAGCTAAATCTCTAGTCTAGACTTTAGGAATAAAATGCCAAGGATTGTGGCTACTGGAAATCTGAAGCATCATTTGGGCACATAAGCCTATAAAATACTTTTCTTTGGGCTTTAGTTTCTTATTCAGAAAATGTGAATCCACACTGCCCGTTTCATTCCATAATTTCCAGACTCTTCAAATATTTCCTGGCTATTCCTTACTGTGCCATCCAATTTATCAGTTCAGAAAAGGCCTCCGTAAAAATATTAAATCACAGCTTCATTCAAAGAATCAAGACTTCATGGCATCCTGCAATTGTATGTTCATTTATTTGTAAGTAAGCCCCACTGCATTCAGAGCCCTTTACTTGTGAATAAACAAACAATGACCAGGTTAACTTGCTGTCTATTTATCAAATAGTCTGAAAGTAGTGGAAAAACCTCTAGATTATCAGTATAAATGAATTCTTGATCTCTTATTAATCTACATTTGGACAGCTGATAGAATTTCTTGTCCTTCCTTCCTTCCTTCCTTCCTTCCTTCCTTCCTTCCTTCCTTCCTTCCTTCCTTCCTTCCTTCCTTCTTTCTTTCTTTCTTTCTTTCTTTCTTTCTTTCTTTCTTTCTTTCTTTCTTTCTTTCTTTCTTTCTTTCTTTCTTTTTTTCTCTTTCCCAGCTTATCTGGTTGGGTTTGCAAGTCACAAAAACATGTCAATTTGCCCAACTTCAAGGTTACTCATAAGAAGTGGCCACCACCTTCTTCATACATTACATATATACATTTTATTATTATTTTTCAAAACACAATAAAAACTAGCCAAAACTATGTAAAGAAACATAAAGGAAGGAAGGAAGGAAGGAAGGAAGGAAGGAAGGAAGGAAGGAAGGAAGGAAGGAAGGAAGGAAGGAAGGAAGGAAGGAAGCAAAAAGGCAAAAAGAAAGAATGGAAAGAAACAGAAAGGAATTTCAGATTTTCTTTACAGCAAATGGGAACAATAACTTACTTGTAATTATGACCAGCCTAGTCCCACTTCCAAAAATGATTTTACTATAGCCATCATTATACACAGTGATTTCTGCCTTGACATTTACCTGATTTCCTATTTCTATCAGCATTTATAGCTTCTTTTTGAAAAGATAATAAATCTCTAGATTTTAGGATAAAAATGATAAGGAAAATGACATGAAATGAAAATACTTTTCTTTTGGTCTAGTTTCATTCTCCAAAGCTGTGAATCCACTCTCTGACATTTCTATGCTACAATTTAGAGTATTTGATATATATATGAGTGCAGAGAAGAGCAACAAAGATGATTCCGTGACTGAAGGCTAAAACATATGAGGAACGGTTGCTGGAATTGGGTATGTCTAATTTAATGAAGAGAAGGACGAGGGGGGACATGATAGCAGTGTTCCAATATCTCAGGGGCTGCCACAAAGAAGAGGGAGTCAAGCTATTCTCCAAAGCACCAGAAGGCAGGACAAGAACCAATGGATGGAAACTAATCAAGGAGGGAAGCAACCTAGAACTAAGGAGAAACTTCCTGACAGAACAATTAACCAGTGGAACAACCTGCCTCCAGAAGCGGTGAATGCTCCAACATTGGAAGTTTTTAAGAAGAGATTGGACAGCCATTTGTCTGAAATAGTATAGGGTTTCCTGCCTGAGCAGGGGGTTGGCCTAGATGACCTTCAAGGTCCCTTTCAATTCTGTTATTCTGTTATTTTGTTATTCTGTTATTTTCAGATTCTGGGAAGAAAGGAAAGAAAATAATAAAGAAAATAAACAAAGGTCAAAGCTGCAAGGAAAAAAAGAGAATGAAAAGAAACAGAAAGAATGGGATTCAAATTTTATTTTCAACAATTATAAGTGCAAAAGGGCTGATACAATGGGGAAAAAAAATAACTTACTTGGCATGACAACCAGTCTAGTCCCACTTCCAAAGGAAAACCTGAAACCATTGTTAGACACAGTGCTTTCTGCCTTAACAAGACATACCTATTTCTATCAGGAATTAGAACTTTGTTCACAAGGGCATGAAATACTGCATGCCAAATAAAACTTAAAAAAGTTACTCACCTTATTGCTATCTCCAAAAAGAAATGGAAAGAAAATAAAAAATAAATAAAATATGGCAAGGACCAGACAGAAATACCCTGATTCCCAAATCCTATTCTGATATTTTCCTATGAATACAGATATCATCTTTCAGAAGATTTAATTTGGGTTTTGGAACAAAATATTTGGGTTATTTAGTTTTGAATGCAATCAAAGAGAGAATGGAAGATTGCCCATGGAGATTCTCAGCCATTCAGATCATGGTTGTCCCAAAGGTGCTTTTCCAAAAGGCAATTAGACTTTCTTGGTTTTTTCTTGAAAACATTTCGCTTCTCCTCCAAGAAGCTTCTTCAGTTCTCTAAAGAACCGAAGAAACTTCTTGGATGAGAAGCAAAACTTTTTCAAGGAAAAAAAACCAAGAAAGTCCAGTTGCCTTTTGGAAAAGCACCTTTAGGACAGAATGGAAGATTGTAACCTACTCTTTTCCTCAGATACTCCAAAATTCCCTCTCTCCTGAAATATAAATAACTTTATGGAGGACATTAACTAGCAGAAAGAAAGAAGAAAAGAAAATACTTTCCAAATAGCCAGAACACCCAAAAATCCAAGGAGGAGAGATACATAGAAAAATATGCTAAATGTTTCATTCTTGTTTGTTAAAACTAACCTAAAATATAGAATTAGAGCCTCTGACAAATCTGAGAAAGGTGCAATACAGTAGATGATATTAAAAAAAAATGACTAACATGACAAGGACTGGATAAAAATGCCAAGATCCCCAAAACATGTCATGATAGTCCCAAACTTTCTCACAATATTCTCCAGCTGATAACAAAAATTACAAGAGTTTATTGATAAACTCAGTCCTTGAAAGTAGAACGTATAATTTTTCCATCAGCCCATTTCTATATCACTTAATGTGATTCACTCTCAGTGTTGTGAGATAAATGCCTAAATTAAGCACATTTAAGCTAAATACAATCGTCACCTGTTGACTGCTTATTGTTTACAGATTACCTTTTTTCAGTTTATCACATGTATGTGTTTTTATGTCATATGTGCATGATTATATGAATACCTAGGTAGGCAGATGTACACACATCAAGAAAATTAATGGATAGTAATATTGTGATTGGGATGAGCAAGGAAAGGACTCTCTTTTGTTGACCACAAGGGAAATAATAAACAAATAAAACTTACTTGGCATTACGACCAGCTTAGTCCCACTTCCAAAGATGATCTTAGTATAGCTGTTATACACAGTACTTTGTGTCTTAGCAAAAACATGCCTTCCTAGTTCTATCAACAATTATAACTTCCTTTGGAAAAGCTAAATCTCTAGACTTTTAACATTAAAATATCAAGGTCTACAGCTACTGGAAATCTGAAGAATCATTTGGACGTGCAGTCTTGTAAAATGCTTTCCTTTCAGATGTTGATTCTTTGGAAGTGTGAACCCACTCTGCAGTTTACATTTCCATAATTTAGAGAGCATCAAGAATCTTACTTATCCTGCAGTCAATATTGTCCAAAGGCTGACTCTCAAAAAAGACAAACCAGCATGGAAAAATCGCATCTCCAAAATTTGATTGACAGAGCACAAAGGACTTTTAGGAATGGAGGTTGCTTTACGGACTAAGCAGTCATCGGCTTCATCTGCTCAAAGTGGAAAAGCCAAAGTCTAAATATTTGGAAGGTGGACATGTAAATCGGACAGGACATGAAAAGGATAAAGAGAATGAGAAGCTGAACTTAATCGGAATCACATCAAGTTTAGTTCCACTTTCAAAGCTGAGCTTATTAAAAGTATTATAGATCTTTAGTGTTTCCTTTCTTGATAAAAAAAAAACTCCCCAAAGCAGAGAATATTGAAAAGAAAGGTAGTGGAGATGCCCTCAAAAATGATTGACTTGGCAGAGAAAGACTGTTTCTCCAGTTCACATCCACCCAATCTTCTTGGTGGATTCTAACTGTGAGGATTTCAAATCCCAAATTTCTCAGCAGTTCAGAGCCATTAAGTTAACTTTAGATGGATTGTTGCACATCAAAAACAATAGGACATCCTCTTAGTTATATCCTCAATATTTCAGAACCATTGAGAAATCAAGGATTGTAAATTTCTTTGCACAGAGGATGACTGTGGTGAAGCAGTACATGAAGGAAGGGAGGGAGAATGCATAGATTTCTATGCCAGAGACACTTTTTCAGGAGGCAACTGGACTTTCTTGTTTTTCTTTGAAGACATTTCCCTTCTCGTCCAAGAAGCTTCTTCTTCAGCTTTGACTACATGGTGGGGAATCTAGTCAGAGCTGAAGAAGCTTCTTGGATGAGAAGCAAAACATCTTCAAGAAAAACAAGAAAGTCCAGTTGCCTCTTGAAAAAGCACCTTTGGGACAACCATGACCTAGATGACTGAGAATCTCCATAGACATATATTCTATGCTTTCTTTCTCCTAAAGAAGAATTATCTCTTGTAATTTATATGTAATTTGTCCTATAAAAAAACTTTGGGAAGTGAGCAGAAAATATCAAATTTCTAAAACAATAGCAATAGCACTTAGACTTATATACAGTTTCACAGTGCTTTACAGCCCTCTCTAAGCAGTTTTCTGAGTCAGCATATTTGCCCCCAGCAATCTGGGCCCTCATTTTACCGACCTTGGGAAGTTGGAAGGCTGAGTCAACTTTGAGCCAGTGAGAATCGAACTGCGAACTGCAGGCAGCTTGCAGAAGTAGCCTGCAATACTGCTTTCTAACCACTGTGCCACCATTTCTAAAACAATGTAGCATATATAAAGCCAAATTACATTCATTCCCCCTCCCCAAAAAATGGGGAAAAAATGTCTTCACTTTGGAGCAATGAAGTTGAGATCCTACTCATCTGTAACGCTCACAAGAAGCCAATGTATCGAGAATGTCTAACATACCTGACATTATGATTAACCTGGTGCCTTGCCCAAATATCACTTTCCCATAGGCATTTGATTACACAATCAGGAAAGGCTTTACAAAAAGGAAGCAGAAAGGTTTTCCCTTTTCTCCATTTGGTGTGTTCTTAAATGAACATGATGTAGGCACTTATTGAAAATGCAGGGAATAATTTACAGCTACTGATCTACAGTATGCAAAAATCCAGAGAAGCACACATTTGCTAATCATCATTCAGATTTTTGCAACCCCAGTCTGATAGCTTGAGAAATGTGGCCTTTCCCTTCTCAAGGGAAAACACGTGAGGTTGTCCTACTCCTACTTGAAAGGACATCTAAACAAATGTAAAGGCTTATATTCACATCCCATAGTAACAATGGAGTTCTCAGTCCTCAGGTCCTCCTGTGGACTCCCTCATAGTTAAAAGAGACCCAGAATATAATAGAATAGAGTAGACTTGTAAGATTATTAAGGCTTTTTGGATACAATTATGGTGGAACCTACAACAGATTTTTAAAAAAAGGATTATTTTTCTACCACAGTTGTTCCTTTTAGGTATTGTGCAGAATTTAGATGTAAGAGAGACAAATTTGATGCTTTATTGTTTATCTGCTGCTAGACTGTTAATAGCCCAAAACTGGAAGAGCCCAATTCTGCCAACGATGGGAGACTGGAGATTGAAAGTTTCGTATCTTGCTGAAATGGCAAAGATTTCGGCTTATTTGAAGAACCACTCGAATGAACAATTTTTATCAATATGGGGAAGATGGATTGTTTATATTCAAAAGAAACATAAAGTGGTAGAATATAGGTTAGGTTTTTAATTTTGCAAGTTGGTTTATTTCTACCATCTTTTCTTGTAGATTAAGATATTTTGTAGAGTTAGAGATATTAGTATTTGTTTACTTTCATATGAATATTATCCTGGGATTAGGTTTGGGGAGTCCGGGGGGTGGGTGGGGGGTTATTGTTATTGTGTTTACTTATGATTGTTTTTTATGATTGAAAAAATAAATAAAATTTCTTTGAAAAAAATAATAATAGAATAGAGTAGAGTAGAGTAGAGTAGAGTAGAGTAGAGTAGAGTAGAATAGAGTAGAATAGAATAATTGGAAGGGACCATGGAGGTCTTCTAGTCTAACACCCTGCTCAGGCAGGAAACCCTGTACCATTTCAGACAAATGGTTGTCCAATCTCTTGTTAAAAACTTCCAGTGTTCTTCTTACTTCTCTTACCCTCAAAACTCCATTTATTTAAGAAATGCTTCAAAGTCAGAGCTAGAATCAGCCTGAAACTCTATAAAAACAGATTTTCATCACAAATGTATTGTTACAATTACAGAGAGTTTAATCTTTGCTCAGAAACTCACGTGGATGAACCTTCAACTCTGTTCCAGTTCCAAATGCAACTCTCGATGCACCATAATTTATCACAGTGATCTGGATCTTTGCAGAAAGTCATCACTTAAACCAACTTTGATGAGAAGCATTGAAGAGTCTTCAGATCATATTTTTGACACGGCTATGGATGGTTTACTTTTTGGCAGTCCTAGGAAGTCTGCCCCCAAACATTCTAGGCATTAAATATTGAATATAAAGGTATGAAATGAAATATTGAAAAACCAAGTCATGATTAGGAAAATGTGCATAACAACCTTTTGAGAATTTTTTATAATCAGTGAAGGCTGCGTATAAATTCGGGGTGATTTTGATAATCACTGAAAACTGCATATAATGTGGCATGAGCAAGGAAAGGACCACCTTGTGCAGATCATAAGAACAAAACAAAAGGCTAAAAGAGGGTCAAAGAGGCCATTTATATCAAAATTGAACAGTCCTCTCTCAACAGAGGGAGAGGTATATGACATCATCTATCTCCAGTCTACAACACTGTCCTTTCAGCAGTTCCAAGAAGGCTCTACACCCATTTGCACCACTCAGGTGACCCTGAGGACACAGGTAAACCTCCAAATGGCCTCAATGACTCTCTAAAAGAATGCAAATGACCAGCTGTCTGCAGAGGAATATAAATCCTTCCATTCCCCACCATCCAGTCAGAGCTGAAGAAGCTTCTTGGATGAGAAGCAAAATGTCTTCAAAATAAAACAAGAAAGTCCAGTTGCCTCCTGAAAAAAGCACCTTTGAGACAACCATGACCTGGATGACGGAGAATCTCCATAGACAAAAAGGCTAAAACTTACTTGGAATTACGACCAGCCTAGTCCCACCTCCAAAGATGACTTTAGAATTGCCAAAGGAAGACACAGTGCTTTCAGTCTTGACAAAAACATGGCTTCCTATTTGCATCGTAATTATAACATCCTTTGAAAAACTAGATCTCTAGAGTTTAGGCTTAAATATCAAGGGCTATGGTCCTGGAAATCTTGAAGCATCATTTGGACATCTCTCCCTGTAAAATATTTTAGTTTGGGCTGTAGGTTCTTTTGAAAGTTCTAGCCCACTCTGCCCTTTCAGTTCCCATAATTTAGAATTTCGAGAATCTTTCTTATCATGCACTCAATGTGGAAAAGCCAAAGATCAAATATTGAGAAGGTGGACTTTAACAAAGCAGGATAAAGGGAATGAAAATCTGAAGTTGACTTGAGTAACACCTAGTTTAGTTTCAAAGGATGCAGCTAGTGGAAATCTGAAGCATCATTTGGACATTTGTCACTATAAAATACTAAATTCACTTAACAACCATGTTACTAAGTTAACAACTGCAATGATGCACTTAACAGATATGACAAGAAAGGTTGTAAAATGAGGCAAAACTCACTTAAGAGCTCTTCGCTTAGTAAAAAAAAAAGGGGGAATATATGTTAGAACTAGATGGGAAAGAAAGAAATGTACACTTCCCTTTTTATAATCCCTGAAGACTGCATATTAATGGGGGTGGGTAGCACAGGAAAGACCCTCTTGCATGGACCACAATGGCAAGAATCAAGGGCTAAAACTTACTTGGCATGACGACCAGCCTAGTCCCACTTCCAAAGAAAACCTTATCGTATCGAGCAATAGACACAGTGCTTTCTGCCTTAGCAAAATATGGCTTCCTATTTTTAACAACAATCATAACTTCCTTTAGAAAAGTCAAAATCTCTTGACTTTAAAATATCCGGGAGTCAGCTCTTGGAATCAGAAGCTTCATTTGGATATCTGTATCTATCCAATACTTTCATTAGGGCTCTAGTTTCTTCTTCGGAGGTATGAATCCACTCTGCCATTTTTTTATCCCATAATTTAGAGGATTTCCAGATGCTTACTGGACCATCCTAGTTGTTCAGCAAAAGCTCCTGTAGACTTATTGGAATTTAACTTTTTTTAAAAAGAGGATAAAAACTAAGTAGAACCAAGATAAATGGAAGGTAGGAAAGAAAGCAAAAAAGAAAACAAACAAAAAGCAGAAAGAAAGAGAGAGAGAGAGAGAGAGAGAGAGAGAGAGAGAGAGAGAGAGAGAAAGAAAGAAAGAAAGAAAGAAAGAAAGAAAGAAAAAGAAAGAAAGAAAGAAAGAAAGAAAGAAAGAAAGAAAGAAAGATAGGAGGGAGGGAACGGAAATAAACAGAAAGAAGGAACTTCAGTTTTTATTTACAATAATTATTAGCTTAAAAGAACTTCCTGTGTAGATTGGAAGGGCAAGAATCAAGGGCTAAAACTTACTTGGCATAACAACCAGCCTTGTCCCAGTTCCAAAGATGACTTTATAGTTGTCACTGTATACACAGTGCTTTCTGCCTTGACATAAACTGCTTTGGGCAGTTTTCATCAAAAAAGGAAAACAACTGTAGAGTTAGCTGTATTTTGAATAAGCTTAGCTTCAGAACTGGAACTAAATTAGATGTGACTCCAAGTAAGTTTCCAATTTTCATTCCCTTTATTTTTCTCATGACCTGCCCACTCACATGTCCACCTTCCCAATATTTGGTTTTGACTTCTCTCCATTTTGTGTGTTCTTAAATGAACATTAACTAAGAATGTTAGAATGGAACAGCTTGCCTCCAGAAGTTGTGGGTGCTCCAACACGGAAGGTTTTAAGAAGAGATTGGAGAAATGTTATAGGATCTCCAGCTTGAGCAGGGGGTTGGACCAGAAGACCTCCAAGGTCCCTTCCAAATCTGTTGCTCTGTTCTGTTCTGTTCTGTTCTGTTCTGTTCTAAGAACTTAATGAAAGTCCATGAAGTAATGTGCATTCTCTGGTCTAGTATGCAAAAATTTATACAGTCACAAGTTTGCTACACAATCTATCATCATCTAATGATTATTCAGAGTTTTGCAACCTGAATCTGAAAGCTCCAGAGATGTGGTCTTTCTCTTCTCAAGGGAAAGAACCATGAGATTGTCCTCTTCCTACCTGAAATGACATCTAAACAAATTTAATGCTAATGTGCACATTCCATCCTAACAATCAAGTTCTCAGCCCTCAGGTCCCCATGTTATCTCCTTCATGGTAGAAATATAGATACCCAAGGACCTTCCACTTCTGTTGCCCTCAAAACTTTATAATGCTTAGAAGCAGTCATAAACAGCATGGAATTCTACACGAACAGATCTCTGTCCCAAATGGACTACCAGTTTATGTTGGAATTATAGAGTGTTTATCTTTTGAAGATCTCTTCAGAAACTTACATGGACGAACCTTCAGTTCTGTTCCAGTTCCAAAAACAACTCTGAATGTGCCATCATTTATCACAGTAAAGTGGATCTTTACAAAAAGTCATCAATTAAGCCAACATTGATGACAAGTCATGATGAAGTTCCAATAACACGTATGTCAGAACTATGGAAGAATTTCAGCAGTCCTGGGAAGTCTATTACTTCCTTTATGCATTATCATTTGTGCAAATCCAATTGAGATTAATGCCGTAGACATGGATAGATATCTTAATCTATCTTTCCCAAATGTGCTCTCCAAGTTACGGGATCACAATATCCATAAATTTAACTACAGTCCAAGGACTGGACAGTGACAACCATTGACTTCACCTCAGTTTCCCCTCAAGAATCTGTAGGAGGAGAAATCCTAGAATTCCTACCTATCCTGACCATAGCCTGCTTGATCACGGTTAGATGGGAATTTATATCATTCTTTCCATTTTTTGGAAGCACCAATAGCAAATAGAATTTGTACAATTATTTCCATTTCTGGAAGGACCATTAGCAAAAAGCTGAAGTAAAATTTTATTTATCCATTTGTAAAATTTATAGGGTGCCCAATCATATCTCAAGGTAACTCTGGGAAGCTTACAACCATAAAAAATAAAAACTAAACTAAAAAACATAAGTAAATTAATACAAAATCCAACACTTTATTTGCATTTGTCATTCTCCCCTTGTAATAGATCTTGTGGAAGCCATTATCTTTTCTTCATGTTTCCAATCGATTTATAAAAAAAAGAAAAGGTCTCCTGCTGAGACTCTAGAAAGAGTACAGAGAAGAGCAACAAAGATGATTAGGGGACTGGAGGCTAAAACATATAAGGAACGGTTGCTGGAATTGGGTATGTCTAGTTTAATGAAGAGAAGGACGAGGGGGGACATGATAGCAGCGTTCCAATATCTCAGGGGCTGCCGCAAAGAAGAGGGAGTCAAGCTATTCTCCAAGGCGCCTGAAGGCAGGACAAGAAGCAACAGATGGAAACTCACCAAGGAGAGAAGCAACCTGGAACTAAGGAGAAACTTCCTGACTGTTAGAACAATTAACCAGTGGAACAACCTGCCTCCAGAAGCGGTGAATGCTCCAGCACTGGAAGTTTTAAGAAGAGACTGGGCAGCATTTGTCCGAAATGGTATAGGGTTTCCTGCCTGAGCAGGGGGTTGGACTCGATGATCTCCAAGGTCCCTTCCAACTTTATTATTATTATTATTATTATTATTATTATTATTATTATTATTATTATTATTATTATTATTATTATTATTATTATTATTATTATTATTATTATTATTATTATTATAGAAGCATCCTCAAGTACATGCAAGTACATTAGTGTGTAATATTAGTAGACCAACTTACTTGGTATAATGATCAGCCTGGTGCCAGTTCCCCAAGTGATCTGATAGTTATTATTCACAGTGTCACAGTCCCTTACAAAAACCCATTCATTTTTGCAAGAGGTACAAACATAGCTAGTAAACTAATAGGATGGGTTGGGAAGAAAGCTAAAGAATAAACCCAGATTCGGGGGGGGGGAAAGCATACAGAATTGCTATTGATCTCTCCTGATTTAAGTAGATCTACATGTAGATTCCCTCATGTATCTTCCAACAAACCCCAATGAGGCTATTACATCTAGGCTGGGGGCTCTTTGGACAGTTTGCAGATCTGTTCCCTGCTTTCAGAAAATAAGATCCACTTCAAGATTGGGGTTGGGAGTAAGGTTTTGAGTAAAACTATATAGGAAAATGGTGTCTTATCTCTATTCCAATTTAAGAATATCTAGAAGTTCATTGTCCCTCTCCTCTCCTCTCCTCTCCTCTTCTCTCCTCTCCTCTCTTTCTAATGTAACCAAGTCATGATAACCACGTTCAATCATCCAGGTCCAAGTTATTTAAGATCAGGAGGCTGAAATTCCTAGAAAACAAATATATTGGTTGATTGATTATGTGCCATTAAGATGCTGTCAACTCCTAGTTACCACATATATTTTGTTTATGGGAACAGCAACTATGAGTTAATATTTAAAAAAAAATTCAGAGCCCAAACAACTTCATTATAAAGTCTAATATGGTGCATCTTTGAGACAATTAGCACATTTGGGAAATAGAGTAATTGTTTAATTATTTCCTGAGCTGGGCTACACATGATTGTGTGAACCCAGACATGAATCAACAGTACTGATTACTTAAAAGCATTTACACAGGGTTTCCAAACAAAATCATTTTTTTCTGCAAAGCGTGTGAATGGGTATAGGGGAGAGAGAGAGGAAGGGAGAGAGGAGGAGGGGGGAGAGAGAGGATAGAAAGAAGAGAGAAAGATAGGAGAGAGGGGGGAAGGAAGATAGAGAAGGGGGAGGGGGAGAGAGATGATGATGATGATGGTGAAAGAAAACAATATATTGTGCTGTACACAATAATAGAAATAAAGAACAAAAACTTACTTGGTATGATGACCAGCCTAGTCCCACTTCCAAAGAAAACCTTTCTGTATCCAACATCGAACACAGTGCTTTCTGCCTTGACAAAAACATGTCTTCCTACTTGTATCAGCAATTACACCATTCTATTAATCAGTGGAATTACTTGCCTCCAGAAGTTGTGAATGCTCCAACGCTGGAAGTTTTTACAAAGAGATTGGATAACCATTTGTCTGAAATGGTATAGAGTTTCCTGCCTGAGCAGGGGGCCAGACTAGAAGACCTCCAAGGTCTCTTCCAACTCTATTATTCTATTCTATTCTATTCTATTCTATTCTATTCTTTCTCAAAGGTACAAAATGAAATATTGTAAAATAACTTAAGATTAGGAAAATTTGTTCAATCTCCTTTTCAAAAATTTAATTTGGCTCTTGGAACAGAATGCTTATATTATTAAATTTAAATGCATTAAATGAATGGAAAAATGGAAGAGTTCAACCTATTTTCTTATTTGTATTAGCAACTACAAATTTCTTTTGAAAAAAAAATAAGCTTCTATACTTTAGGATTAAAATATCAAAGAATGCAGCTGCTGGAAAACTAAAGCATCATTTTAACACCTGTAGGGATAAAATATTATTGGAGTTCTTGTTTCTTCTTCAGAGTTATGATTCCATTCTGCCTTTCCATCCTTTCATTTCCAAACTCTACTAAGACATTTCAAGACTCTTACTTACAGGGCCATCAGTTGGTTTGTTCAGTTTGTTGATTTGTAAATACATTGAATAGCTTATATTAATTAGGATGAATTAAAAGATACAAACCTTCCTGACATCCAGTAAAATACAGTAAATGGCAAAATCAGGAAATATAACTACTTCAGACATGGGCATCACACTTGAAAAGGTCGCCAACACAAATATGATTGAAACTTCCTGAAGCAGAACGGAAGTACATTAATGTGCAGTATTGATGGACCCACTTACTTGGTCTAATGATGAGTCTTGTGCCAGATCCCCAAGTGATCTTGAAACCATTGCTGCTCACAATGTTACCATCCCTTACAAAAACCCATTAGTTCAAGGGAGATCTTACTACTCATAACAATTATTTTTGGTTTGGTAAAAAAAACAAACACATATCTATCAATGATTCACTTTGACAATAATTATCTTCTCAACCTTCCCAATATTTTTATCTGTCCAATGTATAGTTTTCCTCCTATTGTCAGGGCCCACTTTTGGGCTAGTTTTACTAAATATAGCTTTGATTTGTTAATAGACACTCAATACAGAAATCCTTAACAACAAAAACAACAACAACAAAATGCTACTTTAATTTCCGAGAGCAGTGGTTCTCAGCCTGTGGTCCATGGACCCTGGGGGCTGCAAAGGCTTGAATAAATTTTATGATTTAAATATAAAGAATGGTTGCTGGAATTGGGTATGTCTAGTTTAATGAAGAGAAGGACGAGGGGGGACATGATAGCCATGTTCCAATATCTCAGGGGCTGCCACAAAGAAGAGGGAGTCAAGCTATTCTCCAAAGCACCTGAAGGCAGGACAAGAAGCAATGGGTGGAAACTAATCAAGGAGAGAAGCAACCTAGAACTAAGGAGAAACTTCCTGACAGTTAGAACAATTAACCAGTGGAACAACCTGCCTCCAGAAGCGGTGAATGCACCAACACTGGAAGTTTTTAAGAAGAAACTGGACAGCAATTTGTCTGAAATGGTATAGGGTTTCCTGCCTGAGCAGGGGGTTGGACTAGATGACCTCCAAGGTCCCTTCCAACTTTATCATCCTCATCATCATCATCATCATCATCATCATCATCATCATCATCATTATTATTATTATTATTATTATTATTATTATTATTATTATTATTATTTCTAGAATTCCCATCTATACTAATCATAGCCTGCTTTACCATGTTAGATGGACATTCATAAAATTCTCATCCTAACATTTTTGGAAACCCCTCTTGTCAGAAAGATGAAGTAGAACCTTATTTCCATTTCCCATTCTCCCCTTGTAACATATCTTGAGGAAACCAAGACTCCCCCCCCCCATTTTTCCAATCAATCTATAAGAACCCAAAAGGTCTCCAACACACAAGCAGACAGAAGGACCCTCAATCACAAGTACATTCATGTGTAATATTAGTGGACTAACTTACTTGGCATAACGATCAGGGTAGTGCCAGATCCCCAAGTGATCTTGCCATAGTTAGCATTCACAGTGTTACAGACCCTTACACAAACCCATTAGTTAAGTGTTTCAAACACAGCTAGTAAACTGACAGGATGGGTTGGGGAAGAAGATTAAGAATAAACCCAGGTTGTTGACAAAAGCATACAGAAATGCTATTTCTCTCATGATCTAAGTATCGAGATCTTCTCATATACGTTCTAACAAACCACAGTGTGGCAATTACATTGAACCTGGGGGCTTTTTGGACAGTTTGCAGATCTATTCCCTGCTTTTTTTTTCTTTTTTAAAAAAAGAACTATCTCAAGAATGGGGTTCTGAATAAGGTTGGGAATAAAACAATAGCTGAGGAAAATGGTATCTTCTCACAGTTCATCTTCAAAGTTCTCTAGAAGTTCATAGTCCATTTCTCTCTGTCTTTGTCTCTCTCTCTGTATCACTGTCTGTCTCTGTATCTGTCTTTCTGCCTCTCTCTGCCTCTGTCTCTATCTATCAATGTCTGTCTGTCTGTCTGTCTGTCTGTCTGTCTACATGTGTGTGTGTGTTTCCAATGTAAACATGTCAAGATATCATTGTTCAAACCATCCATGAGCCACGTCTAAGTTATGTAAGATCAGAAAGCTGAAAATCCTAGAAGCACATATCTTGATTGATTGATCAATTATCTACCATCAAGATGTTGTCAGCTCTTAACGATCACATAGACCTCACTTATGGGAATAAGAATTATGAGTTGATGCTGTTTTTAAATTGACTTTTTCAGAGCTCAGACAGTTTCATAATAAAGTTGTAATATGCTTTTTCTTTTGGGGAATTAGCACATTTAGCTGGGCAAACAGGGGTTGTATAAAACCAGATATGGATCAGGAGTAGTAATTGCTTA
Organism: Protobothrops mucrosquamatus; assembly: GCF_001527695.2. Taxonomy (NCBI): domain Eukaryota; kingdom Metazoa; phylum Chordata; class Lepidosauria; order Squamata; family Viperidae; genus Protobothrops; species Protobothrops mucrosquamatus. The sequence continues at coordinate 122,477 of NW_015386690.1, forward strand.
ATAGGATTGACATTGGGTTTCTGATCAAAGGCTTTATTCCTCACCTGGAAATGAGGAGACCAGAACTGAATCTGGAATTTTATGCAAAGTATGCAGCGACTATATTTTATGATATGGGGGGAGGAGGGGGTATAAGCCAAGAAATCAACCTCTCGAACTGACCACAATAGCAGAAATAAAGAACAAAAACTTACTTGTCATTATTACCAGCCTAGTCCCACTTCCAAAGAAAATCTTGTAGTCACTATTATACACAGTGCTTTCTGCCTTGGCAAAAACATGTCTTCCTACTTTTATCAGCAATCACAACATTCTTTCTCAAAGGTATGAAATGAAATATTACAAGCCAACTCAAGATTAGGAAAATCTGCTCAACCTCCTTTTCAGAAATTTAATTTTGGCTCTTGGAACAGAATGTTTATTATTGAGTTTGAATGCATTCAATAACAGAATGGAAGAATGGAAGATTATTATTTTCCTCAGATACTTCAAAATTCCTTTCAGCAGATTGAAATAAGACAAGGACTAGAAAGAAATGCCAAGATTTCCAAACCCTGTTGTAATATTTTCCTGCTGATAATAAAAACATATAAGATACTATAGATGGACCCAGTCCTTTAAAATAGAATTTATATTTTTTCCATCTTTCCATTTGTCCCAAAGATGCTTTTTCAAGAGGCAACTGAAGAAGCTTCTTGGATGAGAAGTGAAAGGTCTTCAAGGAAAAACAAAGGAAGGCCAATTGCCTCTTGAAAAAGCACCTGGATGTCTGAGAATCTCCATAGACATCATTCCGTTTCTACATCACTTCATACTAGGATTCACTATCAGTGCTCTGAGATTAATGTGTAGATTTTCTTAACATTTAAACTTAATCCAATTGCAACTATTGGTATCTTTGCTGCTCATTCCATACCGATTACCTTTTTTCAGTTTGTTTATCTGACAAATGTGTTTTTATGTCATGTCAGTATGATTATGAGAATACACAGACAATTCAAGAAAATTAATGCTATATGACCGATTACTTTCTTGAATGTTGAAATAATC
>NW_015386690.1:126026-131141 GCF_001527695.2 Protobothrops mucrosquamatus
GTTTTTAAATTGACTTTTTCAGAGCTCAGACAGTTTCATAATAAAGTTGTAATATGCTTTTTCTTTTGGGGAATTAGCACATTTAGCTGGGCAACCAGGGGTTGTATAAAACCAGATATGAATCAGGAGTAGTAATTGCTTAATAGGACTGACATTGGGTTTCTGGTCAAAGGCTTTATTCCTCATCTGGAAATGAGACCAAAACTGAATCTGGAATTTTCTGCAAAGCATGCAGCTTGAGATGCCATTATATTTTATGATATGGGGGGGGAGGGGGTATAAGCCAAGAAATCAACCTCTCGAACTGACCACAATAGCAGAAATAAAGAACAAAAACTTACTTGGCATTATTACCAGCCTAGTCCCACTTCCAAAGAAAATCTTGTAGCCACTATTATACACAGTGCTTTCTGCCTTGGCAAAAACATGTCTTCCTACTTTTATCAGCAATCACAACATTCTTTCTCAAAGATATGAAACGAAATATTACAAGCCAACTCAAGATTAGGAAAATCTGCTCAACCTCCTTTTCAGAAATTTAATTTTGGCTCTTGGAACAGAATGCTTATTATTGAGTTTGAATGCATTCAATAACAGAATGGAAGAATGGAAGATGAAAACCTATCATTTTCCTCAGATGCTTCAAAATTCCTTTCAGCAGATTGAAATAAGACAAGGACTGGAAAGAAATGCCAAGATTTCCAAACCCTGTGGTAATATTTTCCTGCTGATAATAAAAACATATAAGATACTATAGATGGACCCAGTCCTTTAAAATAGAATTTATATTTTTTCCATCTTTCCATTTGTCCCAAAGATGCTTTTTCAAGAGGCAACTGGAAGGCATTTTGCTTCTCATCCAAAAAATAAACTTCTTCAGTTTTGAAGAACTGAACTGAAGAAGCTTCTTGCATGAGAAGTGAAATGTCTTCAAGGAAAAACAAAGGAAGGCCAATTGCCTCTTTAGAACAACTGTGACCTGGATGTCTAAGAATCTCCATAGACATCATTCCATTTCTACATCACTTCATACTAGGATTCACTATCAGTGCTCTGAGATTAATGTGTAGATTTTCTTAACATTTAAACTTAATCCAATTGCAACTATTGGTATCTTTGCTGCTCATTCCATACCGATTACCTTTTTTCAGTTTGTTTATCTGACAAATGTGTTTTTATGTCATGTCAGTATGATTATGAGAATACACAGACAATTCAAGAAAATTAATGCTATATGACCGATTACTTTCTTGAAGGTTGAAATAATCTCTGAAATTACTAAAATAATCACTCATTCTAATAATCACCGAAGACTTCATATATATAGGGGATGGGAAAAGCAAGGAAAATACCCTCGTATGACAAGAATAACTTACTTGGTGTTACAATCAATCTAGTCCCACTTCCAAAGAGGACCTTATCGAGCTGTTATACACAATGCTTTCTGCCTTGACAAAAACATGGCTTCCCATTTGTATCAGCAAGTAAAACTCCCTTTTGAAAAACTAAATATGTAGAGTTTAGGATTAAAATGTTGAGGACTAAGAAATCTGAAGCATCATTTGGACTTTTGTCTCTGTAAAATATTTTTCTTTCAGCTGCTTTGCTGTTACCATTCTCATAATTTAGAGAATTTAAAAAATCTTACATATCATACACTCAATAGGGTGCAAACAGTGACTGTCTGCAAGTCAATCCAGCAGTAAAAGGTTGCATATCTAAAATGTTCTCCACCCAGATGCTTTTGGGAATGGTGATTGTGTTCTAGACTAAACTGTAATAAGCTTCTTCTGCTCCTTGTGGAAAAGCCAAAGACCAAATATTGTGAAGTTGGACACTCAGAGTGGCAGGACATGAGAAGAATAAAGGAAATGAAAAGTTGAAGCTTACTTGGAATCACATCTAGTTGAGTTCCACTTCCAAAGCTAAGCTTATTCCAACTACTACTAGCTCCACAGTGCTTCCTTTCTTGACAAAAAGTACCCAAAGCAGAAAGAGATGGAAAGCGAAGGTAGTGGAGATGCTCTCAAAAATGTTTGACTTGGTAGAGAAAAATTTTTTCTCCAATTCACCCCAACCTAAGCTTCTTGGTGGACTGCAGCTGTGAAGATTTCAAATCCCAAATTTCTCAGCAGTTCATAACACTAAGATGACTTTAGATGGATTCTTGAACATCAAGAACAACACATCTTCCTCTTAGCTATATCCTCAATCTTTCAGAACTATTAAGAAATTAAGGATTGCGAACTTCTTGCACATAGGGGATGACCATGGAGAAGCAGAACAGAAAGGGAGGAAGGCAGAAATATGGATTTCTTGAATTCTACACTTTCTTTCTCCCAATGAAGAAACATAAACCTCTTCTAATTTATACTACTTAAAAAAAACTTTGGGGAGGAAGGGATGAAACATTAGCTATGTAAATTTCTTAAACAACGGAGAATATACAAAGCAAAATTTCATTCGTTCCCAAAAGGAAAGGGAAAGAAAAATCTGTTCTTCACTTCAGAGCCATAAAGTTGAGCTATTACTCCTGTGTAAAACTCACAAGAAGCCAATCGACTGAGATTGTCTGACATACCTGGCAATATGGTTAACTGGGTGCCTTGCCCAAATATCACTTTCCTGTAGTTATCTTGATTACACAATAAGAAAAGGCTTTACAAAAAAAGGAAGGAGATACACAGCTGATCTCCCTTTAATATATATATATATATATATATATATATAAGAAACATTAACATACAGACTCAAAAAAAAAAAGAAAAAATACAAAAGCAGAACAAAACTAAACAAGGCTACACAAAAAAAGTGCATAAAAAGAAAAAAACAAAACAAACATATACATAAATGGTCCCACCCTTGGGACATTTATTTATACTGATAACTATATTTCAAAGATAATAATTCCCCTCACACACACACTTTGCCAAGCAGGCACAAACTTTATAAATTTCCACAACACTGTTTACGCAACCCATTTGTCATGATCTCTATCTCCTATATGGAAAAAACATAGTTAACAGCAAAATTAAACTTCAAAACTCTCTGTTAGCATTCTATTAGTGTATTTCAGAAAGTCTACAATGGCTTCACAATCATCGTGTCTGGTCCATCCAGGATCAAATATCCTCGACTGTTTTCCTTAAGATCATTCCTAACAGTTGGATTTCATTCCCCATCCATTTGTGTGTTTTTAAGTGAACATTAATTAAGCGCTTAATGAAGCTCCATGGAGTAATCTGGAGTCTCTGATCTGGTATGCAAAACTCCAGACAAACACAGGATTGCTACAGGTGTTGCTGTCATCTAATGATCATTTAGACTTTTGCAATCCCAATCTAAAGCCCTTGAGATGTGATCTTTCCCTAGTTGTTGTTCTGCTTCTCACTTGAAATGACATCTAAACAAATGTAAGGGCTCAAATTCACATCTCATTGTAACAATGGAAATTCTGAATCCTGGGGTCCTTCTATTGTCTCCCTCATAGTTAAAATGCAGCTCACTTCTGTTGTCCTCAAAACTCCATCTCACCAAGGAACGCTTAGAAGAAGTCATAAACAGCCTTGGACTTTACACAAACATTGATCTGTCACAAATCCACTGCCGGTTTATGTTAGAGTCACAGAAAATTTTAACTTTTGAAGACAACAAACATGGCTAAAGAAAAGATACCTCTTAAAATGTTTGGATAGAAGAAAGAGACTCTTGATAGATATGTCCACTCAGGACTATTCATTGGAGTATCTAAAAGGCATTTTTTCCCCAATTGGGTCCTTCAAGGTTGATATTTTTCATAATTCTAACCATAATCCAAGCTTGCAGAGTGCTGGGCAGTTACAATCATTGTCTTCCCCTCAATTTCTCCTCAAGAATCTTTAAGAAGACAAATTCCCACCTATCTTGACCAGAGCCTGCTTGACCGTATGAGGTGGGAATTCATAACATTCCTATCCTAATATATCTGAAAGCCTCTCTTGTCAGGAAACTAGGTAACACTAGAATTTTATTTGCGATTCCCATTCTTCCCTTCCAATATGTCTTGAGAAACCCAATATTATTTTTCTTCATTTCAAACCAGTCCATGAAAAGGCAAAAGGTCTCCAACACACAAGCAGACAGAAGCATCCTAAAGCACACCAGTACGTAAATTAATCTTTAATTTTAATGGACCCACTTACTTGGCATAACAATTAATTGTGTGCCAGATCCCCAAGTGATCTTGGCATTGTTATAATTCACAGTGTTAGAGTTCTTTGCAAAAACCCATTCGTTTCTATACATTTTTCAGCTCCAGGTAGTAAACATAAAGGATGGGTTGAGAAAGAAGTTTAAGAATAAACCCAAGTTTTTTTTAAAAAAATAGCATACAGAATTGCCATGTTTTAAACAGATCTAAATCTAGATCTCCTCATATATTTCCCCACAATCCAACAATCCCCAATGAGGTTATGACATCAAAGCTGAGATCTTTTTGGAAGCTTTCAAGAAGAGACTGGACTGCCATCTGTCAGAAATGGTGTAGGGTCTCCTGCTTAGGAAGGGGGTTGGACTAGATGACCTACAAGGTCCCTTCCAACTGTTATTCTGATTCTGATTCTGATCAATTACCTGCTTTCCAGAAAAAAAATCCATCTCAAAATTGGGGTTGCTACCAAAGCTTGGGAATTGCAGGATCAAGAAAACCTAAGGAAAATTATATCTTATCTTTGTTCATCTTTAAGGATTTCTAGAAGTTCATGGTCCACCAGCTCTCTCTCTCCAATATAACCATATCACAATAACCTTGTCCAATCACCCAAGTCCAAGTTATTTAAGATCAGAAGGCTGAAATTCCAAGAAGCGCATCTCTTGATTAATTGATTGATTGATTGATTATGTGCCATTAAAATGTTGTCAACTGCTAGTTACTACACTTATGAGAGAGTGATTTAAAAAAAATCTTCAGAGCTTAAACAACTTCATAATAAATTCTAATATGGTGCACCTTTGAGACAATTAGCATATGTGGGAAAGAGAGTAATTGTTTGATTATTTGCTGAGTTGCACTGGAAATGGTTCTGCGAAGCTATACATGGGTCAATAGTATTGATTGCTTAATAGTGTTGACAAGAG
>NW_015386690.1:131241-144727 GCF_001527695.2 Protobothrops mucrosquamatus
GAGAGAGAGAGAGAGAGAGAGAGAGAGAGAGAGAGAGAGAGAGAGAGAGAGAGAGTAACCTGATCACAATAATAGAAATAAAGCACCAAAACTTACTTGGGATGATGACCAGCCTAGTCCCACTTCCAAAGAAAACCCTGTTACCAATGCTAGACACAGTGCTTTCTGTCTTGACAAAAACATCTCTTCCTATGTACATCAACAATTACAACTTTCTCTAAACTAAAAGCTCTAGAGTTTAGGATTAAAATGTCAAGGTCTCAACTTGGAAATCTGAAGCAGTCTTTGGAAATCTGCACCTATATTAAATCTCTACCTCTATTAAATCCTGTCTAATCACCTATCACATTAAAGCAGGCACATGCTCCAGTATTGCTGGCTGAGATATTTTGGGAAGAAGAAAATTCAAAAATCTTAAAATGGCTAAGGATGAGAAACATTGGACAGATTTTTCTCGACACGGTTCTAGACTTTAGGGTTTAAGATGTTAAGGATTGCAGCTACTAGAAATCTGAAGCATAATTTGGACATCTGTAAGTATAAAATTCTTGAGGGGTCCTTGGTGTTTTCTGAGCTTGCAAACATTTCATTACCCAAACTAGGTAACATTATCCTATTAGTGATGGATTTACATGCTTTCTGAAGTGTTTGACACCCTTATCTGGTACTAATAAAGGAGAACTAGAGTTCAAAGAAAAAAATTATACTGATAAAGGACAATATTTGCAGCTTAGGGTTGAAATGAGGGGTCCTTGGTGCTCTCTGAGCTTGGCTGTTTTTTGGCAGACATTGCCCAAACTAGATCAGAAGCAAAATTAAATAAAACATCTACAAGAAAACAAGCAAGCTAGGAAAGCAGCAAGGACCCCTCATTTTAACCCTGAGCTACAAATATTCTCCTTTATTGGTACAAAATTATTTTCTTTGAACCCTAGTTTCTTCAGAAGTGTGAATACACACTGTGCATTTCCCATCCATAGCATTTAATAGTATTTCCAGACACTGCTTCATCAGATTTGTTTGGGAAAATTCCTCTAAATATATTGATTTTTTTTTTAAAAAAAGGAGATTAAAAACCCAATGAGAACTAGAGGAAAGAAAATAAAAGGGAAAATGAAACAAACAAAGAAAAAAGGCAAAAGTGCAAGAGGAAACAATAAAAAAGGAAAAGAAAGAAGTAGCTTCAGATGTTACAGCATTTGCAAAAAATCCTTTAGCACTGCGAACAACGGTAAGAATAAATAGCTAAAACCTACTTGGCATTACGACCAGCCTAGTCCCACTTCCAAAGATCACCTTATTGATGCCTGTGTTATACACAGTGCTTTCTGCCTTGACAAAAATCATGTCTTCCTATTTGTATAAGCAATTATAACTTCCTTTTGAAAAGCTAAATCTCTAAACTTTAGGACTAAAATGCCACAGTCATAGTTGCGGCTACTGGAAATCTGAAGATCATTTGAACATCTAGAGATATAAAGTCCTTTTCTTTATGTTCTCGTGTCTTCTTTGAATGTGTGAATCCACTCTGGCCTTTCCATCGATTAATTTTTAGACATCTTTTCAGATATTTCAAGACTCTTATTTACAGGGCCACCTGACTGATCTGTTTGGAAAAAGCCGTTGTAATGAAACTTTGTTTTAGTTGTCAGATACCTGATAACTAATTCATAGTTACTGAAGTAGTTATGGAAGCTATCCAAGTGTAATAGATTAGTTACACCCTTTAGAATAGCTAAATCTCTAGATTTTAGGATTAAAGTGTCAAGGACTTGGCTCCTGGAAATATAAAGCTTCATTTAGGTATCTGTATCTATAAAATACTACTATTGGGGCTCTAATTTCTTCTTCAGTGGTGTGAATCCAGTCTACTCTTTCCACCTGAGCCATTTTGGAATAGGGAGAGGAGGTAGTTATGAAATGGAAGTGGTCCTCCATTTAACTGAAGAAGACATATCAAGATCTCATGAAGTTAAGAACAGAAGAATATATGAGATATACTGCCGAATTGGACCTTGGCTGGCCTAGTCCAGCAATCTGGCACATCCGACTGATCTGTTCAGAAAAAGCCGTTGTAATGAAACTTTTTTTTAGTTGTCAGATGCCTGATAACTAATTCATAGTTACTGAAGTAGTTATGGAAGCTATTCCAAGTATAATAGATTAGTTACACCCTAAGCTTGGTTCTTTCCTTGCAGACATTTCATTACCCAAACTAGGTTACATTTTTGGCTAGTTTACTAGTTTGGCTAATGAAATGTCTGCAAGGAAACAACCAGGTTCAGAGAGCATCAAGAAAACAAACAAGTTCACAAAACAACCAAACTCAGAGAACATCATTTTAATCCTGAGCTACAGATATACTCCTTTATTGAGACAAGTTGCAATAGAATGACTGAATATGTGTTAGAAATAAGTGCAAAAGAAACAAAGAAATGTAGCCCTTCAATTTTGATAATTACTGAAGATTGCATATAAATGGAAAGGGGCAGTGGTGGGATTCAAATATGTGAACAACCGATTCTCTGTGTGGATGCCATTTCTGGAAGTCCGTTCCGGGCCTGGGCAACAAAAAATTAGCTACCAGTTTTACTGAACTGGTGAGAACCGGCTGAATCCCACTACTGGAAAGGGGGATGAGCAAGGAAGACCCCCCCTACCAATGGCAGGGATAACGTACTTGGTATTATGGCCAGCTTAGTCCCACTTCCAAAGGAAATCCTATTTCCAGCGTTAAACACAGTGCTTTCTGCCTTAGCAAAAACATGCCTTCCTTTTTTTTTTATCAGCAATCATGACTTCGTTTAGAAAAGCTAAATCTCTAGAGTTCAGAATAATAAAAAAAAAATCAAGGATTTGGGCTACTGGAAATCTGAAGCCTCATTTGGATCTTTATAAAATGCTTTCTTTGAGCTATAGAATTTATGGAACTTTCAACCTACTCTGCCATTTCTGTTCCTGTAATTTAGAGAGTTTCCAGAATCTTACTAATCACTGAAGATGGCATATAAATGGAAAGGGGGGTGAGCAAGACCCCCCACCAATGACAGGGATAACTCACTTGGTATTATGGTCAGCCTACTCCCACTTCCAAAGATGACCTTATTGTTGCCACCATACACAATGCTTTCTGCCTTAGCAAAAACATGCCTTCCCATTTTTTTTTTAATCAGCAATCATAGCTTCCTTTAGAAAAGCTAAATCTCTTAGTTCAGGACTAAAATATCCAGGATTGTGGCTAATGGAAACCTGAAGCATCATTTCCACCTCTGTCTCTCTAAAATGCTTTCCTTGGACTGTAGAAGTTTGAACTCTCTCTGCCAGTTCCGTTCCCGTAATTTAAAGAGTTTCTAGAATCTTACTTATCATGCCCTCAATATTAGGTGAAGGGTGACTCTCCAAAAGACAATCTAGCGTGGAAAGTTTGTATATCCAAAGTTTGATCCAAAGGACACCCAAACACTTTTAGGAACAGACCTGGCTCTGCCCGTTAGCTTGGGATTCCAATGAACGGATTTCACAAAGGGGATAGTTGATAGATAAGTAACAGATCCCACCTCCCTTCCCCCATCATCTTACACCTTCCCTCTCCATCTTTTCGGTGTTCAATTTTTTTATTAGTTTATCAAAATATAAAATACAGAAATGCAAGGGGAAATAATGGGAAAATAGGGGAGGAAAAGGGAAAAGGGGAAAAGTGTAGAGTAAATGAGTAAAAAAAGCATTCACAGATATAACAGAGTAACATTGTTGGAAGAGACCTTGGAGGTCTTCTAGTCTAACACCCTGCTCAAGCGGGAGATCCTATACCATTTTGATTCTTTTTTATATGAAACACTTTTGGAAAGAGGGGAGGAAACATCAGCTATGTAAATTTCTAAAAAAAACCATAGAAAATATCAAACAAAATTGCATTCATTTCCAAAAGGAACAGAGGGGAGGGAATCTCTCCTCCGCTTCAGAGAGGAGAAGTTGTACTATTACCCCTGTGTAACACTCATGAGAAGCCAATCTACTGAGATTGCCTGACATACCTGTCATGATGGTCAATCTGGTGCCTTGCCCAAATATCACTTTCCCGTAGGCATCTTGATTACACAGTGAGAAAGGACTTTACAAAAAGGAAGGACCAACACAGGTGCGTCCTTCCCTCTATTTGGCGTGTTGTTAAATGAACTTTAATTAAGTAGTTAATGTTCTCTATATTAAGGAACCACAAAAATGTCTATATGTTGAAAGACTTAATCCCAAGAACTCTTAATCTAGTGCTTCCTTAGGCATCAAAGCCAGCTGGGTGACTTTGGGCCAGTCATTCCCTCTGAGGCCAACCTCACAGAGTATTGGGGAAAATAGAAAGAGGAAGATGTATTGGATATGTTCCTGGCAGAATAGTGTATGTATCTATGACTGGGGATTGGGATGAAGTCAACGCAATTTCTTTTACTTAATTTGTTTTGAAAAGCCAAGCAATAATATTAATTGGGAGGTAATTGAATGATGCATGATAAATGCAGAGTTCTGGAACATAAGAACTTCCTTAAAATGATCCCCATCATTGCTGACTCCAACCCTGGGTGTTTGTTTCATGCCCACTAATTTAAAAGTTAACCTCAGAATTGTGCTATATCACATATTGGCTAAAGAGATGCTCTAGTGCATCCAGATTTTCTACCTGGGTTGTCCCTTTCTGTGTAGGTAACTCTGCAGCTTTTCTCAAAGTGCCAAATTCCTAGTATTCCCAATCATTCATGGTCCCCTCAAGGACTTCTACTTCTTAAGAACATCCATTTGACCTCACCTGGTGCACATCATGCGGAGGAAGGCTGAATTAAGAACTGAATTGTGCCCCTTTCTTCCCTGATTAGAACATGGACATTCCCTGATCTAGGAAGTAGGGAATGGTCCTCACTTCACTAACGTATCTACACAAAGAACTGCAGCAGTCTTTCTTTGAAGGAGAGAATTCACCACCAGTGAATTTATAAAAGTACTTACTTGGGATTACATTCAGTCTTGTACCAGACCCAATAAAGAATTTGTAATTGTTATTTACACAGCATAACAATCCTTTCTAAAAACCCTCTCATATTAAGGCAGGCACAGCTACTTACATCCTGTAAGCCTAGTTAGAATCTACTCAACACAAACTAGTCATTTCAACACTAAATATCTTCTGTAGAACCAACTTACCCAGCCTCAGCTCTAGCCTGTTTCTACTCCCAAATATTACGTGTGAATTGTAACTATTGACACAGTAAAAAAAATGATAAAAACATTCCCTCAACTAAGAGCTGTGGTGGCTCAGTGGTTAGAATGCAGTACTGCAGGCTAATTCTGCCAATTGCCAACAGTTCGATTCTGAGCGACTCACGGTTGACCTTCCATCCTTCTAAGGTCGGTCAAATGAGGACCCAGATTGTTGGTGGCAATAGGCTGACTCTGTAAACTGCTTAGAGAAGGCTGTAAAGCACTGTGAAACATTATATGTCTAAGTGCTATTGCTGTTTGTTAAGTGAATCACATGGACATTAAGTGAATCCGGTTTCCCTCATGGACTTTGTAATAGGCTGGCATATGAAGTGATGAGTTCTCCTTCACCAGAAGTTTTCAAGCCAGCCTTGGATGGTCCTTTGTCAGAGATTATCTAACCAGCCTTGTACTGAGTAAAGGGTTGGTCTCGGTCAGGGGTGTCAAACTCGCAACGTCACATGACATGTCGCAACGTATCATTACTTTCTTGCCATTGCTGGCAATGGGGTGGGTGCGGTTTCGCTATGATGCATCTGGCCCGCGGGCCGGCAGTTTGACATCCCTGGTCTAAGTGATCTCTGAGATGTTTTCAAATCTCTTTGCTTCCAGGAGAATTAGCCCAAGTCATAAGCAATCACATAGCTGAGTTTCTCTCTAGCAATAATTCAACATTTCTAACCAATAACCAAAAGAGCTTGAAGGCTTGCTAGAAACAAACAAAAAACATCAATAATGTGAATCTATCAATCTATTTGTGTGGGTTAAATGTCTTTATATCAAAGAAACTCTTCTGTTCTGAAAGAACGAACAACTAATTCATATTTGCTGAATTAGTTATGGAAACTACACAGGTCTAATAGACTAGTAACAATTGGAGAAATGAATATAAGTTCAAAATGGGAGGGGGAGGGAAGGGAAGGAAAGGGAAGGAAAGGAGAAAGGGGAAAGGAAAGGGGAAAGGAGAGGAGAGGAATACATTTTACTTTTGGTAATCTCTGAAGACTGCATGCAAATTCTTGTTTTAACACAATGACATGTGCTTCCAGATGCCACTAAGTTTTATAATACATGGGGATAGCTGAGAGAGAGAGAGAGAGAGCTATGAGCAAAAAAAACCAACCTCTTGTGCTGACTACAGTAGCAGAAATAACAAATGAAAACCTACTTGGCATGATGACCAGCCTAGTCCCACTTCCAAAGAAAATCCTATCATTTCCAACACCAGACACAGAGCTTTCTGCCTTAGCAAAAACATGACTTCCTATTTCGATCAGCAAGCATAACTTCCTTTAGAAATGCTAAATCGCTAGACTTTAGTATTAAAACGCCCAAGACTCAATTCTTGGAGATCAGAAGCTTCATTTGGACATATGTACCTATCAAATACTATTATTAGGGCCCTAGTTTTTTCTTTGGAGGTGTGAATCCACTTTCTGCCATTTTCTATCCCATAATGAAGAGAATTTCCAGACTCTTGCTGGCCATACAATTTGTTCAGGAAAAGCTCCTATCAATTTATTGGAATTTATTTTATTTTTATTTTTTTTAAAAAGACAAAAGCTAACTAGAACTAAGATAAAGGGAGGAAAGGAAAGAAAACAAAAGAAAGAAAGAAAGAAAAAAGCCAATAGAATAAAAAAAAGTGGAAAAAAACAGTTTCAGATTTTCTTTACAGCAATTTTTAGTACAAACAACTATCCTGTGTAGACCAGAAGGGCAAAATATATGGCTAAAACTTACTTGGCATGACAACCAGCCTAGTCCCACTTCCAAAGTAGACCTTATATGTACCACTGGTATACACAATGCTTTCTGTCTTGACAAAAACATATCTTCCTATTTCTGTCAGTATTTATACCCTATTTTGAACAGTTAAATCACTAGATTTTAGGATTAAAATATTAATAATGGCTGATGCAGGATTTGGTAATTGTTTCATGGCAACAGATTTCAAAGTTAACCTCAGTATTGTGCCATACCACATATGGGCTAAAGAGATGTTCTGTATCCAGAATCATTGCCAGGGTTGTCCCTCTCTTGAAAGTGACTCTGCAGCTTCTCTCAAAGACCCAATTCCTAGTAATTGGGAATAATCGTAGAAAGAGAGACTTTTATTCTAGGAAAGCTTACGCCATTTGATAAAATTTGTTAGCTGGAAAAGGTGGTATCAGAGTACTTCTGCCACAATGCAAAAAGTAATTGTAACATAGATATCAGTGTTGACCCAGTTTAATACAAAAATATTAATCTTGTCAAAAAGGAGAGGAGAGGGAAATAAAGAAGAAAAAAGAAAGAGAAAGAAAGGGAGAAAGAAAAAAGAAGAAAAAAGAAAGTGAAATGAGACAGAGAAAGAAACAAAGAAAAGGAAAGGATATAGTGAAAGAAAAAAAGAAAGAAAATAAGAGAAAGAGAAAGAAAGAGAAAGAAAGAAAATAGAGAAAGAAAGAAAGAAAGAAAGAAAGAAAGAAAGAAAGAAAGAAAGAAAGAAAGAAAGAAAGAAAGAAAGCTTGAATTGCTCTTAAAAATCTATCACCACAATAACACTCACTCGGTATAACATGCAGTTTCGTTCCAGCACCAATAGTGAATTTGCTGCTTACTCCTCCATAATATACAGTACACATTAGTTTAAATCTTTGCAATATCTCTGCATACAATATCCCTGTACTATTCACTACTTTGTACCCTCAATGAACAAATGGATTAACAGGTTTATTTCAAAATCTAGAGCCATCACTGATCTTAACTACATGAAGGTCTTTCTACAACTTTCTGTTGACCTGGTCCAGAGGCTACATCAAGAGATCTGTAGGACAATTGTAGAGCTGGTCCATGCCAAAGGATATGAACCAAAAAAGCAGCCTTTTGCACTGACCACCACAGGAGAAATAAAGTACAAAAACTTACTTGGCATGACAACCAGCCTAGTCCCACTTCCAAAGAAAACCTTCCCGTATCCAGCATTAGACACAGTGCTTTCTGTCTTAACAAAAACATGTCTTCCTACTTCTACTAGCAATTAGAACTCCCTTTTGAAAAGCTACAGTTCCAGACTTTAGGGTTAAGATGGTCAAGGACTGCAGCCACTGGGAATCTGAAGCAACATTTGGACATTTGTAGGTATAAAATCCTTTTCTTCATGCTCTAGTTTCTTCTTCGGAAGAGTGAATCCACTTTGGCCTTACCATCAATTAATTTCCAGAATCTTTTCAGGTGTTTCAAGACTCTTATTTACAGGGCCATCCAATTTATCAATTTGGAACATGAACAATTTATCAATTTTGGAACATGATCCTGAAAACACACTGAATATATTATATCAATTAAGCTTAATTAAAAGATGTGCAATTTCCTGGCATCCAGCAAAATAAGTAGTGAATTCAGGAAATGTAGCTACTTCAAACAAGAGCAGCACACTTGAAAAGGTCTCCAACACACAACCACATGCAACCTTCCTCAAGCACAATGGAAATACATTAATGTGCAATATTTGTGGACCAACTTACTTGGTCTGATTATTAGTCTTGTGCCAGATCCCCAAGCGATCTTGAAACTATCATCATTCATAGTGTTACAATCCCTTACTAAAACCTACCAGTTCAAGGGAGATCTTACTACTCATAACAATTATTTTTGAAGTAGTTGCCACAATATAAAAAAGATGTTGAAACTCTAGAAAGAGTGCAGAGAAGAGCAAAAAAGATGGTTAGGGGACTGGAAGATAAAACATATGAAAAACGGTTGCTGGAATCTATTTGATGTTACACATCTTGACTGCAGCTAGGCTTGCATTTGCACAAAAATGGAAGAGCAAAGAAATCCCCACAGAGGAAGAGTCACTATATAAAATAATACCACTTTACAAGGCCTTGGTAAGGCCACATTTGGAATACTGCATCCAGTTTTGGTCACCATGATGTAAAAAAGATGTTGAGACTCTAGAAAGAGTACAGAGAAGAGCAACAAAGATGATTAGGGGACTGGAGGCTAAAGCATATAAGGAAAGGCTGCTGGAATTGGATATGTCTAGTTTAACAAAGAGAAGGATGAGGGGGGACATGATAGCAGTGTTCCAATATCTCAGGGCCTGCCACAAAGAAGAGGGAGTCAAGCTATTCTCCAAAGCGCCTGAAGGCAGGACAAGAAGCAATGGGTGGAAACTAACCAAGGACAGCAGCAACCTAGAACTAAGGAGAAACTTCCTGACAGTTAGAACAATTAACCAGTGGAACAACCTGCCTCCTGAGGCAGTGAATGCTCCAACACTGGAAGTTTTTAAGAAGAAACTGGACAGCCATTTGTCCGAAATGGTATAGGGTTTCCTGCCTGAGCAGGGGTTGGAGTAGATGACCTCCAAGGTACCTTCCAACTTTATTATTATTATTATTATTATTATTATTATTATTATTATTATTATTATTATTATTATTATTATTATTATTACTACTACTACTACTACTACTACTACTACTATTATTATTATGAAAGAAAGAAAGAAAGAAAGAAAGAAAGAAAGAAAGAAAGAAAGAAAGAAAGAAAGAAAGAAAGAAAGAAAGAAAGAAAGAAAGACGCGAGGGAGGGAATGGAAAGAAAGAGAAAGAAGAAGCGTCAGTTTTTCTCTACAGTAGTGATTCATTTAAAAGAACTTCCTGTGTAGATTGGAAGGGGAAAAATAGAGGACTGAAACTTACTTGGCATGACAACCAGCCTAGTCCCACTTCCAAAGATGACCTTATTGTTGTTATACACAGTGCTTTGTGCCTTGACAAAAACATGTCTTCCTACTTCTACTAGCAATTAGAACTCCCTTTTGAAAAGCTACAGCTCTAGACTTTAGGGTTAAGATGTCAAGGACTGCAGCCACTGGGAATCTGAAGCAACATTGGTAGGTATAAAATCCTTTTCTTTGTGCTCTAGTTTCTTCTTCGGAAGAGTGAATCCACTTTGGCCTTACCATCAATTAATTTCCAGAATCTTTTCAGGTGTTCCAAGACTCTTATTTACAGGGCCATCCAATTTATCAATTTGGAACATGAATGATCCTGAAAACACACTGAATATATTATATCAATTAAGCTTAATTAAAAAATGTGCAAATTCCTGGCATCCAGCTAAATAAGTAGTCAATTCAGGAAATGTAGCTACTTCAAACAAGAGCAGCACACTCAAAAAGATCTCCAACACACAACCACACACAACCTTCCTCAAGCACAATGGAAATACATTAATGTGCAATATTCATGGACCAACTTACTTGGTCTGATTTTTAGTCTTGTGTCAGATCCCCAGATCTTGTGCCAGATCTGATTATTAGTCTTGTGCCAGATTAGTCTTGTGCCAGATCTTGAAACTATTATCATTCACAGTGTTACAATCCCTTACTTAAACCTACTAGTTCAAGGGAGACCTTACTATTCATAACAATTATATTTGAAGTAGTTCCCACGATATAAAAAAAAAAGATGTTGAAACACTAGAAAGAGTGCAGAGAAGAGCAAAAAAAGATGGTTAGGGGACTGGAAGATAAAACATATGAAAAACGGAATTGGGTATGTCTAGACTAGTGAAAAGAAGGACTAGGGGGTGACATGATAGCAGTCTTTCAATATTTGAGATGCTGCCACAAAGAAGAGGGAGTCAAGCTATTCTCCAAAGCACTAGAAGGCAGGACAAGAAGCAATGAATGGAAACTAATCAAGGAGAGAACCAACCCAGAACTACGGAGAAACTTCGTGACAATTAGAACAATTAATCAGTGGAACGACCTGCCTCCAGAAATTGTGGATGCTCCAACACTGGAAGTTTTTAAGAAGAGATTGGACAACCATTTGTCTGAAAGGTTATAGGTTTTCCTGCCTGAGCAGGGGGTTGGACTAGAAGATCTCCAAAGTCCTGTCCAACTCTGTTATTCTGTTATTCAGTTAATAACTTACTTGGTATTATGACCAGCCTAGTCCCACCACAGCAGAAATAAAAAACAAAAACTTACTTGGCCTTACAACCAGCTTTGTCCCACTTCCAAAGAAAACCTTATTGCTGCCAAAGTTAGACACAGTGCTTTCTGCCTTGACAAAAACATGTCTTCCTATTTGTATTTGCGGTTAGAATTTCCATTTTAAAAACTAAACCTCTAGACTTTAGGATTAAACTATCAAATACTGCAGCTATTGGGAATCTGAAGCAACATTTAGACACATGTAGGTATAAAATCCTTTTCTTCATGCTCTAGTCCCTTCTTCAGAGGTGTGGATCTAATCTGGCCTTTCCATCAATTAATTTCCAGATTCTTTTCAGACATTCCAAGACGCTTATTTACAAGGCCATACGATTGGTTTGTTCAGAAAAAGCACTTGTAATGGATTTTTTTCCCTGAGATGGCTAATGACTCATTCATAGTTACTGAAGTGGTTATGGAAGCTATTCAGGTGTAACAGACTAAGGTAGTTACAATAGAATGACTGGATATATGTTAGAAATAAATGAGAAGAAAGAAAGAAAGAAAGAAAGAAAGAAAGAAAGAAAGAAAGAAAGAAAGAAAGAAAGAAAGAAAGAAAGAAGGATGGGGAGGGATGGGGAGGAAGAAAGGAAAGGGAGGGAGGGAGGGAAGGAAGGAAGGAAGGAAGGAAGACTTTTGTTCTTATAATCACTGAGGATGCATATACATTTGAGGGTCGGTTGTGCAAGGGAGAGACCCTCCTGTGCTAACCACAATGGCAAATGGAACTTACTTGGAATGACGACCAGCCTAGTCCCACTTCCAAAGAAAATCTTATCATATCCAGAACCAGACACAGTGCTTTCTGCCTTAGCAAAAACATAACTTCCTATTTTTATCAGCAATCATAACTTCCTTTAGAAAAGTCAAAATCTCTTGACTTTAAAATATCCAGGATTCAGCTCCTGGAACCAGAAGCTTCATTTGGATATCTGTATCTATCCAATACTATCATTAGGGCTCTAGTTTCTTCTTCAGAGGTGTGAATCCACTCTCTGCCATTTTCCACCCCATAATTTAGAGGATTTCCAGATGCTTACGGAGCCATCCAATTTGCTCAGGAAAAGCTCCTATAGAATTAGGGGATTTTATTTTTTTTAAAAAAGAAGATTAAAACTAGGTAAAACCAAGTTAAATGAAAGGTAGGAAAGAACACAAACAAAAAGCAGAGAGAAAGAAAGAAAAAAGGAGAGAGAGAGAGAGAGAGAGAGAGAGAGAGAGAGAGAGAGAGAGAGAGAGAGAGAGAGAGAGAGAGAAGACAAAAAAAATAGAGGAAAGAAGAAAGGAAGGAAGGAAGGAAGGAAGGAAGGAAGGAAGGAAGGAAGAAAGAAAGAAAGAAAGAAAGATGGAGGGAATGGAAAGAAAG
Organism: Protobothrops mucrosquamatus; assembly: GCF_001527695.2. Classification (NCBI taxonomy): domain Eukaryota; kingdom Metazoa; phylum Chordata; class Lepidosauria; order Squamata; family Viperidae; genus Protobothrops; species Protobothrops mucrosquamatus. Next base: position 143,853 of record NW_015386690.1, read on the forward strand.
AGAAAGAAGGAACATCAGTTTTTCTTTACAGTAATGATTCATTTAAAAGAACTTCCTCTGTGGATTGGAAGGGCAAAAATAAAGGACTAAAACTTACTTGGCATGACAACCAGCCTAGTCCCACTTCCAAAGATGACTTTATCGAGGTTGTTATACACAGTGCTTTCTGCCTTGACAAAAACATGTCTTCCTATTTCTACTAGCAATTTGAACTCCCTTTTGAAAAGCTACAGCTCTAGACGTTAGGGTTAAGATTCTCCAAAGCACCTGAAGGCAGGACAAGAAGCAATGAATGGAAACTAATTAAGGAGAGAACTGTTAAGTCCGGAGAATAATGGCGCTTGAGACGAAGCATTTCTAACAAGTCTTTATTCTCTGCTTCCAATCTACGAACAACCCGAGCAGAGGCACGCAGGCCTCTATTTATACCTTCTGATCCCCGGGCAAATCCAACCAGTCACAAGGCGGTCTTTTCCCGCCTTGCGCATGCGCGCAAGGCCGGTGCCCTCAGTCTGGTCCCGGGCAGCTTTTGCAAATGCCCGGGACTCTTGCAACGTCCCGAGCCTGCTTTTGCAGGCTCAGGACACAACAAGAACCAACCTAGAACTAAGGAGAAACTTTGTGACAATTAGAACGATTAATCAGTGGAACGACCTGCCTCCATAAATTGTGGATGCTCCAATACTGGAGGTTTTTAAGAAGAGATTGGACAACCATTTGACTGAAAGGTTATAGGGTTTCCTGTTTGAGCAGGGGGTTGTACTAGAAGATCTCCAATGTCCCGTCCAACTCTGTTATTCTGTTATTCAGTTAATAACTTACTTGGTATTATGACCAGCCTAGTCCCACTTCCAAAGAAGACCTTATAGTTGCTA
>NW_015386690.1:146190-148810 GCF_001527695.2 Protobothrops mucrosquamatus
TGGTATAACGTGCAATTTCGTCCCAGCACCAAGAGTGAATTTGCTGCTTACTCCTCCATAATATACACATTAGTTTAAATCTTTGCAATATCTCTGCATACAATGTCCCTGTACTATTCACTACTTTGTAGCCCCAATGAACAAATGGATTAACAGGTTTATTTCAAAATCTAGAGCCATTACTGATCTTAACTACATGAAGGTCTTTCTACAACTTTCTGTTGACCTGGTCCAGAGGCTACATCAAGAGGTCTGTAGGGCAATTGTAGAGCTGGTCCATGCCAAAGGATATGAACCAAAGAATCAGCCTTTTGCACTGACCATCACAGGAGAAATAAAGTACAAAAACTTACTTGGCATGACAACCAGCCTAGTCCCACTTCCAAAGAAAACCTTTGCGTATCCAGCATTAGACACAGTGCTTTCTGTCTTAACAAAAACATGCATTCCTACTTCTACTAGCAATTTGAACTCCCTTTTGAAAAGCTACAGCTCTAGACTTTGGGGATAAGATGTCAAGGACTGCAGCCACTGGGAATCTGAAGCAACACTTGGACATTTGTAGGTATAAAATCCTTTGCTTTGTGCTCTAGTTTCTTCTTCGGAAGAGTGAATCCACTTTGGCCTTACCATCAATTAATTTCCAGAATCTTTTCAGGTGTTTCAAGACTCTTATTTACAGGGCCATCCAATTTATCAATTTGGAACATGAACAATTTATCAATTTTGGAACATGATCCTGAAAACACACTGAATGTATTATATCAATTAAGCTTAATTAAAAGATGTGCAACTTCCTGGCATCCAGCAAAATAAGTAGTCAATTCAGGAAATGTAGCTACTTCCAACATGAGCAACAGACTTCAAAAGGTCTCCAACACACAACCACACGCAACCTTCCTCAAGCACAATGGAAATACATTAATGTGCAATATTCATGGACCAACTTACTTGGTCTGATTATTAGTCTTGTGCCAGATCCCCAAGCGATCTTGAAACTATCATCATTCACAGTGTTACAATCCCTTACTAAAACCTACTAGTTTAAGGGAGACCTTACTACCGATAACAATTATTTTTGAAGTAGTTGCCATGATATAAAAAAAGATGTTGAAACTCTAGAAAGAGTGCAGAGAAGAGCAAAAAAGATGGTTAGGGGACTGGAAGATAAAACATATGAAAAACGGTTGCTGGAATTGGGTATGTCTAGTCTAGTGAAAAGAAGGACTAGGGGGTGACATGATAGCAGTCTTCCAATATTTGAGATGCTGTCACAAAGAAGAGGGAGTCAAGCAATTCTCCAAAGCACCTGAAGGCAGGACAAGAAGCAACGGGTGGAAACTAATTAAGGAGAGAACCAACCTAGAACTAAGGAGAAACTTCGTGACAATTAGAACAATTAATCAGTGGAACGACCTGCCTCCAGAAATTGTGGATGCTCCAACACTGGAAGTTTTTAAGAAGAGACTGGACAACCATTTGTCTGAAAGGTTATAGGTTTTCCTGCCTGAGCAGGGGGTTGGACTAGAAGATCTCCAAAGTCCTGTCCAACTCTGTTATTCTGTTATTCAGTTAATAACTTACTTGGTATTATGACCAGCCTAGTCCCACCACAGCAGAAATAAAAAACAAAAACTTACTTGGCCTTACAACCAGCTTTGTCCCACTTCCAAAGAAAACCTTATTGCTGCCAATGTTAGACACAGTGCTTTCTGCCTTGACAAAAACATGTCTTCCTATTTGTATTTGCAGTTAGAATTTCCATTTTAAAAACTAAACCTCTAGACTTTAGGATTAAACTATCAAATACTGCAGCTATTGGGAATCTGAAGCAACGTTTAGACACTTGTAGGTATAAAATCCTTTTCTTCATGATCTAGTCCCTTCTTCAGAGGTGTGGCTCTAATCTGGCCTTTCCATCAATTAATTTCTAGATTCTTTTCAGACATTCCAAGACTCTTACTTACAAGGCCATACGATTGGTTTGTTCAGAAAAAGCACTTGTAATGGATTTTCTTTTCCCTGAGATGGCTAATGATTCATTCATAGTTACTGAAGTGGTTATGGAAGCTATCCAGGTGTAACAGACTAAGGTAGTTACAATAGAATGACTGGATATATGTTAGAAATAAATAAGAAAGAAAGAAAGAAAGAAAGAAAGAAAGAAAGAAAGAAAGAAAGAAAGAAAGAAAGAAAGAAAGAAAGAAAGAAAGAAAGAAAGAAAGAAGGATGGGGAGGGATGGGAAGGAAAAAAGGAAAGGGAGGGAGGAAGGAAGGAAGGAATACTTTTGTTCTGATAATCACTGAGGATGCATATAAATTTGAGGGTGGGTTGTGCAAGGGAGAGACCCTCCTATGCTAACCACAATGGCAAATGGAACTTACTTGGAATGATGACCAGCCTAGTCCCACTTCCAAAGAAAACCTTATTATATCCAATACCAGACACATTGCTTTCTGCCTTAGCAAAAACATGACTTCCTATTTTTATCATCAAGCATAACTTCTTTTAGAAAAGTCAAAATCTCTTGACTTTAAAATATCCAGGATTCAACTCCTGGAATCAGAAGCTTCATTTGGATATCTGTATCTATCCAATATTATCATTAGGGCTCTAGTT
>NW_015386690.1:150641-158446 GCF_001527695.2 Protobothrops mucrosquamatus
ATTTTTAAAAAGAGACATAATCTAACTAGAACTAAGATAAATAAAAGGAAGAAAAGAAAACAAAGACGAAAATAAGAAAAAAGCCAAAGGTACAGAAAATTGTAAAGAAACAAAAGGAGTTTCCTTTACAGCTATTATTAATTATTAATACAAAAAAACCCCTTATATAAACCAAAAGTGCAAGACCAATGGCCAAAAGAAAGAAAAAGAGAAAGAAAAAGCTTGAATCACTCTTAAAATGTATCATCACAATATCACTCACTTGGTATAACGTGTAGTTTTGTCCCAGCACCAAAAGTGAGTTTACTACTTCCTCCTCCATAATATGCACATTGATTCAAATCTTTGCAATATCTCTACATTCACTTACCACTACACTGTTCCCTACTTAGTACCAGTCTCATAAACAAATGGATTAACAGGTCTATTTCAAAATCTAGAGTCACCATTGACCTTAACTACATGAAGATCTTTTTACTTTATGTGAACTTGGCCCATAGGCTACATCGGAAAACATGTAGGATAATTGTACAGCTGGTCCATGCCAAAGGATATGAGCCAAGAAATCACCATTTTGCACTGACCACCACAGCAAAAATAAAGAACAAAAACTTACTTGGCCTTACAACCAGTTTAGTCCCACTTCCAAAGAAAACCTTATTGTTGCCAGTGTTAGACACAGTGCTTTCTGCCTTGACAAAAACATAACTTCCTATTTTTATCAGCAAGCATAACTTCCTTTAGAAAAGTCAAAATCTCTTGACTTTAAAATATCCAGGATTCAGCTCCTGGAATCAGAAGCTTCATTTGGACATCTGTATCTATCCAATACTCTCATTAGGGCTCTAGTTTCTTCTTCAGAGGTGTGAATCCACTCTCTGCCATTTTCCATCCCATAATTTAGAGGATTTCCAGATGATTACTGGGCCATCCAATTTTTTCAGGAAAAGCTCCTATAGATTTATTGGAATTTTTTAAAAAGAAGATTAAAACTAAGTAAAACCAAGATAAATGAAAGGTAGGAAAGAAAACAAAAAAGAAAACAAAAAACAGAGAGAAAGCAAGAAGAGAGAAAAGAAAGAGACAGAAAGAAAGAAGAAAGAAAGAAAGAAAGAAAGAAAGAAAATAAGAAAGAAAGAGGAGAGAAAGAAAGAAAGAAAGAAAGAAAGAAAGAAAGAAAGGAAGGAAGGAAGGAAGGAAGGAAGGAAGGAAGGAAGGAAGGAAGGAAGGAAGGAAGAAAGAAAGAAAGAAAGAAAGAAAGAAAGAAAGAAAGAAAGAAAGAAAGAAGTGGAGAGAGAGAGAGAGAGCCTTCTAGATTCTATTTCAAAATCTAGAGTCACCATTGACCTCAACCACATGAAGAATCTTCTACTTTATGTGGACATGGCCCACAGGCTACATAGGGAAACATGTAGGAATATTGTAGAGCTGATCCATGCCAAATGATATGAGCCTAGAAATCACCCTTTTGCACTGACCACCACAGCAGAAATAAAGAACAAAAACTTACTTGGCATGACGACCAGCCTAGTCCCACTTCCAAAGAAAACCTTATTGTTGCCAGTGTTAGACACAGTGCTTTCTGCCTTGACAAAAACATGTCTTCCTATTTGTATCAGCAATTAGAATTTCCATTTTAAAAACTAAACCTCTAGACTTTAGGATTAAACTATCAAATACTGCAGCTATTGGGAATCTGAAGCAACATTTGGACACCTGTAGGTATAAAATCCTTTTCTTCATGCTCTAGTCCCTTCTTCAGAGGTGTGGATCTAATCTGGCCTTTCCATCAATTAATTTCCAGATTCTTTTCAGACACTCCAAGACTCTTATTTACAAGGCCATACAATTGGTTTGTTTGGAAAAAACACTTGTAATGGATTTTTTCCCCTGAGATGGCTAATGACTCATTCATAATTACTGAAGTGGTTATGGAAGCTATCCAAATGTAACAGACTAAGGTAGTTACAACAGAATGACTGAATATATGTTAGAAATAAGTGAGAAGAAAGAAAGAAAGAAAGAAAGAAAGAAAGAAAGAAAGAAAGAAAGAAAGAAAGAAAGAAAGAAAGAAAAAAAGAAAGAAAGGAAGGAAGGAAGGAAGGAAGGAAGGAAGGAAGGAAGGAAGGAAGGAGAAAGATGAAAGAAGAAAGAAAGAAAGAAAGAAAGAAAGAAAAAAAGAAAAAAAGAAAGAAAGAAAGAAAGAGGGAGTGAGGGAAGGAAGGAAGGAAGGAAGGAAGGAAGGAAGGAAGGAAGGAAGGAAGGAAGGAAGACTTTAGTTCTGATAATGATTAAGGATACATATAAATTTGAGGGTGGGATGAGTAAGCGAGAGATCCTCTTGTGCTAACCACAATGGCAAATGGAACTTACTTGGAATGACGATCAGCCTAGTCCCACTTCCAAAGAAAATCTTAGCATATCCAGAACTAAACTCAGTGCTTTCTTCCTTAGCAGAAACATAACTTCCTATTTTTATCAGCAAGCATAACTTCCTTTAAAAAAGTCAAAATCTCTTGACTTTAAAATATGCAAGATTCAGCTCCTGGAATCAGAAGCTTCATTTGGATATCTGTATCTATCCATTACTATCATTAGGGCTCTAGTTTCTTCTTCGGAGGTATGAATCCATTCTCTGCCATTTTCTATCCCTTAATTTAGAGGCTTTCCAGACGCTTATTGGGCCATCCAATTTCTTCCAGAAAAGCTCCTATTGATTTATTAGAATTTTTTTTAAAGAAGATGAAAACTAAGTAAAACCAAGATAAATGAAAGATAGGGAAAAAAAACAAAAGAGAGAGAGAGAGAGAGAGAGAGAGAGAGAGAGAGAGAGAGAGAGAGAGAGAGAGAGAGAGAGAGAGGGAGAGAGAGAGAGAGAGAGAAAGAGAAAGAGAAAGAAAGAAGGAAGGAAGGGAGGGAGGCAGGTAGAAAGAAGAAAGAAAAAGAAAGAAAGAAAGAAAGAAAGAAGAAAGAAAGAAAGAAAGAAAGAAAGAAAGAAAGAAAGAAAGAAAGAAAGAAAGAAGGGAGAGAGGGAGGGAGGGAGGGAGGGAGAAGGGAGGGAGGGAATGGAAAGAAAGAGAAAGAAGGACCATCACTTTTTTCTTTACAGTAATGATTCATTTAAAAGAACTTCCTCTGTGGATTGGAAGGGCAAAAATAAAGGACTAAAACTTACTTGGCATGACGACAAGCCTAGTCCCACTTCCAAAGATGAACTTAGCAAGGTTGCTATACACAGTGCTTTCTGCCTTGACAAAAACATGTCTTCGTATTTCTATCAGCAATGATAACTTCCTTTAGAATAGCTAAATCTCTAGACTTTAGGATTAAAGTGTCAAGGACTTGGCTCCTGGAAATATAAAGCTTCATTTGGATATCTGTACCTATAAAATACTACTATTGGGGCTCTAATTTCTTCTTCAGTTGTGTGAATCCAGTCTGCCCTTTCCACCTGAGCCATCTTGGATTAGGGAGTGGTGGTAGTTAGGAAATGGAAGTGGTCCTCCATTTAACTGAAGATCTCAAGAAGTTAAGAACAGAAGAATATATGTGATATATTGCTGAATTGGACCTTGGCTGGCCTAGTCCAGCAATCTGTACTCAAAAAAGCTCACCAATGGTTCCGGGAACTCCACTAGTCTTCTAGCAGATGTCCTTTAATGTTGTCACATTGTCCTCAAGGCTAATGGCCAATGATCCCCTTACTTCCATTGGTCCAACTTTTTTGGGAAGCTAGACAACTGGCAGTCAGCACCACATCTCATTCTAGGGAATTCCAAAACTGAACTGTATATTTTATAAAACTTGTAAGCACTTGATCACAATACTGTTTGATTATTGAGACACTTGGCACATGCCAACACTGGAAACACACTTTCATCTAGAACAAACAAATCTGAAAAAAGTTCTCTACACCAGAAGTTCTAAGTAGTCAAGTAATTGGGCTAACATTTGATATTTACAAACATGTCTACACCCAATAAATATGCAGTGCCTTCCAGATTCTCACCTGCTCTGACAATGAGTTTTATTCCAGATCGAAAGTAGAGCTTGTCTGTGTTATAATGCACAATAGCATATCCCTTCACAAAAACCAGCAATGATACAAGAATCTTGTCATCATATTCATCTTAATCACATCCAGAGTAGCATAAAACTCTTCTAAATTGCAATTTTTCTGCAAATATGCTGGCATTTCAAGACTTGCTTCCTCTATTCGCGTGTACCTGGGTTGACTTTCACACTCACTCCATTTCCAATGTAGTCACTGGAAAATGAACAGCACTGTAAAATATTGCTTTAGAAAAATTCCAGAAAAGAGATTCTCTACGTTACTAGATACTAGATATTCCCCCACTCGTTATTTGACATTGTTATTCAATGCAATTAACCAGTGTAAAGAAAATTAGTATTAAAGATTCCAACAATGATGGTTAACTGTAGCATGCTTCACCTGAAGCCTGCTGATACACAAATGGACTAAAGAGATGCTCTCATATATGCAGAGTTACTGCTTGGGTTGTCCCTCTTTTGAAGGGGGCTGTGCATCTTTTCTCAAGGGGCCCAGTTTCCAATAATGGGGGAATAATTGAAGAAAGAGACACTTTTAGTTTAGGAAAACCTGAGCCATTTAGGAAAATTTGTTAGCCGTAAAAGGTGGTATCAGAATGCAAGAAGTAATTGTAACATTCATGACAGTGTGGACTCACTTTAATCAAGAAACTAATCTTGTCTCAAAAGGAAGGGAAGGGAAAGGAAGGGAAAGGAGAGGAAATGGAAGGGAAAAAAGAACAAAGAAAGTGAAAAGAAAGAGAAAAGAAAGAGAGGAGAGAAGGAGAAGGAGAAGAGAAAGAAGGAGTGAGGGAGTAAGAAAGAAAAGAAAGAAAGAAAATAAAAGAGAAAGAAAGAAAAAAGAAAGAAGAAAGAAAGAAAGAAAGAAAGAAAGAAAGAAAGAAAGAAAGAAAGAAATTGTAACATAGATCTCAGTGTTGACCCACTTTAATAAAAAAATAATCTTGTCAGAAAGGAGAGAAGAGGGAATGAAAGAAAAAAGAAAGAAAAAAGGAAGAAAGAAGAAAAAGAAAAAAGAAAGGAGACAGAGAGAGAGAGAAAGAAAAAAGAGAAAGAAAGAAAGAAAGAAAAAGAAAGAAAGAAAGAAAGAAAAAGAAAGAAAGAAAGAAAGAAAGAAAGAAAGAAAGAAAGAGCTTGAATCACTCTTAAAATGTATCACCACAATATCACTCACTTGGTACAACGTGTAGTTTTGTCCCAGCACCAAAAGTGAGTTTACTACTTCCTCCTCCATAATATGCACATTGATTCAAATCTTTGCAATATCTCTACATTCACTTACCACTACACTGTTCCCTACTTAGTACCAGTCTGATAAACAAAAGGATTAATAGGTTTATTTCAAAATCTAGAGTCACCATTGACCTTAACTACATGAAGATCTTTTTACTTTATGTGAACCTGGCCCATAGGCTACATCAGAAGATGCCTAGGATAATTATAGAGCTGGTCCATACCAAATGATATGAGCCAAGAAATCACTGTTTTCCACTGACCACCACAGCAGAAATAAAGAACAAAAACTTACTTGGCCTTACAACCAGTTTAGTCCCACTTCCAAAGAAAACCTTATTGTTGTCAATGTTAGACACAGTGCTTTCTGCCTTGACAAAAACATGTCTTCCTATTTGTATCAGCAGTTAGAATTTCCATTTTAAAAACTAAACCTCTAGACTTTAGGATTAAACTATCAAATACTGCAGCTATTGGGAATCTGAAGCAACGTTTAGACACATGTAGGTATAAAATCCTTTTCTTCATGATCTAGTCCCTTCTTCAGAGGTGTGGATCTAATCTGGCCTTTCCATCAATTAATTTCCAGACTCTTTTCAGACATTCCAAGATGCTTATTTACAAGGCCATATGATTGGTTTGTTCAGAAAAAAGTACTTGTAATGGATTTTTTTCCCTGAGATGGTTAATGACTCATTCATAGTTACTGAAGTGGTTATGGAAGCTATCCAAATGTAACAGACTAAGGTAGTTACAATAGAATGACTGAATATATGTTAGAAATAAATGAGAAGAAAGAAAGAAAGAAAGAAAGAAAGAAAGAAAGAAAGAAAGAAAGAAAGAAAAAAGAGAGAGAGAGAAGGAAGGAAGGAAGGAAAGAAAGAAAGAAAAAGAAAGAAAGAAAGAAAGAAAGAAAGAAAGAAAGGGAGGGAGGGAAGGGAGGGAGGGAGGGAGGGAGAAAGGAAGGAAGGAAGGAAGGAAGGAAGGAAGGAAGGAAGGAAGGAAGGAAGGAAGGAAGACTTTAGTTGTCATAATCACTGAGGATGCATATAAATTTGAGGGCGGGTTGTGGAAGGTAAAGACCCTCCTGTGCTAACCACAATGGCAAATGGAACTTACTTGGAATGACGACCAGCCTGGTCCCACTTCCAAAGAAAACCTTTTCATATCCAGAATCAGACACAGTGCTTTCTGCCTTAGCAAAAAAATAACTTCCTATTTTTATCAGCAAGCATAACTTCCTTTAGAAAAGTCAAAATCTCTTGACTTTAAAATATCCAGGATTCAGCTCCTGGAATCAGAAGCTTCATTTGGACATATGTATCTATCCAATACTCTCATTAGGGCTCTAGTTTCTTCTTCAGAGGTGTGAATCTACTCTCTGCCATTTTCCATCCCATAATTTAGAGGATTTCCAGATGCTTACTGGGCCATCCTATTTGTTCAGCAAAAGCTCCTATAGAATTATTGGGATTTTTTAAAAAGAAGGTTAAAACTAAGTAAAACCAAGATAAATGAAAGGTAGGAAAGAAAACAAAAGAGAAAAAAAAACAGAGAGAAAGAAAGAAGAGAGAGAGAGAAAGAGAGAGAAAGAAAAAAGAAAGAAAGAAAGAAAGAGGAGAGAAAGAAAGAAAGAAAGAAAGAAAGAAAGAAAGAAAGAAAGAAAGAAAGAGACAGAAAGAAAGAAAAGAAAGGAAGGGAGGGAGGAAGAAAGAAAGAAAGAAAGAAGGAAGGAAGGAAGGAAGGAAGGAAGGAAGGAAGGAAGGAAAGAAAGAAAGAAAGAAAGAAAGGGAGTGAGTGAGTGAGTGAGTGAGTTAGGGAATGGAAAAAAAGAGAAAGAAGGACCGTCAGTTTTTCTTTATAGTTAATGATTCATTTAAAAGAACTTCCTGTGTAGGTTGGAAGGGCAAAAATAAAGGACTAAAACTTACTTGGCATGACGACCAGCCTAGTCCCACTTCCAAAGATGACCTTACCGGGATTGTTATACACAGTGCTTTCTGCCTTGACAAAAACAGGTCTTCCTATTTCTATCAGCAATGATAACTTCCTTTAGAATAGCTAAATCTCTAGACTTTAGGATTAAAGTGTCAAGGACTTGGCTCCTGGAAATATAAAGCTTCATTTGGATATCTGTATCTATAAAATACTACTATTGGGGCTCTAATTTCTTCTTTAGGTGTGGGAATCCAGTCTGCCCTTTCCATCTATAATTTCCAGACTGTTTTCAAACATTTCATGACTCTTAACTTAACGTGCCAGCCAACTGATCTGTTCAGAAAAAGCCCTTGTAAATCCTTTGATTATATTATATATTAAAGGATATAATCCATAATAATATTATACAATCGTAGATTATATTATATCATTTGAAAGAGATAAATCTTCCTGGCATCTAGCCAAATAAATGGGGAATTGAGGAAATATGGGTGTTTCAAAGACAAGCAGCAAAATGTATATGTTGTATAAAACTTGTAAACACTTGTTCATAATACTGTTTG
>NW_015386690.1:158460-172686 GCF_001527695.2 Protobothrops mucrosquamatus
ATTATATTATATATTAAAGGATATAATCCATAATAATATTATACAATCGTAGATTATATTATATCATTTGAAAGAGATAAATCTTCCTGGCATCTAGCCAAATAAATGGGGAATTGAGGAAATATGGGTGTTTCAAAGACAAGCAGCAAAATGTATATGTTGTATAAAACTTGTAAACACTTGTTCATAATACTGTTTGATCATTGAGGCACTCAGCACATGCCAACACTGGAAACACTCTTTCATCTAGAACAAACAAATCTGAATAAGTTCTCTACACCAAAAGTTCTAATTAGTCAAGTAATTGGGCTAACATTTGATATTTACAAACATGCCCACACCCAATAAATATGCAGTGCCTTCCAGATTCTCACCTGCTCTGACAATGAGTTTTGTTCCAGATCCAAAATAGATCTTGTCTGCATTATAATCCACAATAGCACATTCCTTTACAAAAACCAGCAATGATACAAGAATCTTGTCATCATATCCATCTTAATCACATCCAGAGTAGCATAAATCTCTTCTAAATTGCAATTTTTCTGCAAATATGCTGGCATTTCAAGACTTGCTTCCTCTATTCTTCAGTGATGTGAATCCAGTCTGCCCTTTCCACCTGAGCCATTTTGGATTAGGGAGTGGAGGTAGTTATGAAATGGAAGTGGTTCTTCATTTAACCAAAGAAGACATATCAAGATCTCAAGAAGTTAAGAACAGAAGAATATATGTGATATACTGCTGAATTGGACCTTGGTTGGTCTAGTCCAGCAATCTGTACTCAAAAAAGCCCACCAATGGTTCCGGGAAGTCCACTAGTCTTCTAGCAGATGAACACACTTACAGGATAAGATCTGAAGCTTTGCCTTACTTGTTTCTACTGCTTCTGGACATTGTGCTTGAGGTGGGAAAAATGATACTTTGATTTAGGTTTTACTGATTAGACTGATTTGTTAATAGAGAAATGGCTAGTTTATACTACTATAGAAATGTAAAAAGTTGAAGTTTGATGCGAATGTCTTATTTTACTGAAACAGAGGGAGTCAGAAGTCGACACCTTTTTTCTCCCCTCTCTTCCACACTTCTCTTTTTCCTTTCCCCTTCCCTTTGTTCCCTACTACTTGCTTTCATATTTTCCTATTTTATATTATTATCTTATATAAATAAAAAATGTAAATGTTCGTTTGTTCAAAATCTTAAATCTCCGAAAGTTCTTCACCGATTGCTTTGAAATTTTGACACAACGTTGCATCCGAATACGCGCATGTTTTTATATACCTACTATTATATAGATGTCACACTTGTGACAGGTAAAAACATGTTTTTTTTAAAAAAAAACAGCCCCATCTGTTGGACGTAAAAGCAACACACACTTTTACCAGACTGAGTCACAGCAATGCGTGGCTGGGTACAGCTAGTAAGCTAATAAAAAAAAAGATCTGAAGCTATGCTCCAAACCCAAAATTAATCCTTTGCCTTTTCTTGAGCCTAAAGTCTTACAGGGATACAGCTGGAACTCTCCCCAACTAGAAATAGTGCTTTTCATAAGGACAATTCAAAGAGTTGGCAAGGTCTCCAATGCTTTCCCACTGGTGGTTAGGTTTGCATGGGACAAAAACATCTCAACATCGTTCCAGAACCAAAAACAAAACCAGAAAAAAGAGTATCTTATTCTACCAGCTGCTAAACTACTAACTCAACTACCAACATTGAAATTGCCCAATTTCTTGTCTATGGAGATTCTCAGTCATACAAGGTCATGGTTATCCCAAAGGTGCTTTTTCAGGAAGCAGCTGGACTTTCTTCTTTTTCTTTGAGGACAATTCGCTTCTCATCCAAAAAGCTTCCCCACTCTCCAGTCAGAGCTGAAAAAGCTTCTTGGATGAGAAGCGAAATGTCTTCAAAGAAAAACAAGAAAGTCCAGTTGCCTCCTGAAAAAGCACCTTTGTTTGCCCAATTTCTTTTTACCCTAAGCCGCAAGATCCAAATATCGTAAGAGTTGTGTGCAAACTCACATGCGTTTCAATATATATGTTCTGTTTGCATGCACCAGGATTCACTTTTAAACTCGCCCTGTTTCCTGATGAGATTGGTAACCACTGGAATCTGGATTGGGCTCTAAATTATTCATTTTCCATAATGCAAGGTGAACAACGTTCTGCATTTCTCACGGTGCCCACTGGCCCTTTCTTGATTTCACATGACTGTTCATATAAACTGCTCAGCCATCTGAGCTGTAAAGAAAATCTATGCCTTAAAATATTCATATTGATATGGTTCTTTATAAAAAGGTGAAGTTTAAGCTAGAGCAGTGGTGGCGAACCTATGGCACGCGTGCCAGAGGCGGCACTCGGAGCCCTCTCTGTGGGCACGCGTGCCATCGCCCCAGCCCCGCCTCCCCCTGTGGCCCCCTCCTCTCCAGCAGCCCCCCTGGATGAGAGTCGACCCCAGGCATGGCCTGCTTGGAGCAGCGCAGCCAAGGACATAGTGAGGCAGCAGGGACAAGACTCTGCCCTCATGCTCCGTAGCGTACAGATGATGCTGCGGGGTGTGGGCGGAGGTCGTGGCTGCCATGGCGCTGCAGGCCTGCCTGGGTGATCTGCTATGGTGGGCCATTGAGGCAGTGCATGGCCCTGTGGGCAGGCGGAGCAGGGGGTGGGAGGGGGCGGAGCAGGCAGGGCGGAGGTGGAGCGGGGTCGGGGGGGGGGTTGGGGCACTCGGTCTCTAAAAGGTTCGCCATCACTGAGCTAGAGTATTTGTTGAGAAGGATTCACCAACTGGAATTGAATATTTCTCCTGTTGTTGGTCATAATACCCTCTTAATATGAGGTGCGGGGAGCAGTTTTGAAAATCTTGACAATCCATTCTTCCTCATTGTTCCACATTTATTCTTTTTCCTTTTCCTTAGGAAAAGTTTTCTATGGCATGGCATCCTACCATCGTTCAAACACAGATTATGGGCAAGACATACCTGCTTTTACTATTAATTCTGCCCCCTTTCCAAAGTGAACCAGGAACTTCTTATTTGTTAAAACCACAGTCAGTGAAGGTTTTACAAAATTCTAAGCCCTTCTCATCACAATTGATTTTTTTCTGGGGGTTTTTTTTTTTTGTAGGAAAGAATATTTTGAGTTTAAGATTATATAATTTGGGACAAAACTACAGGTAGACCACAATTAGGACTGATAATTCAGTAATTGTGAAGGGATTGCTAAATGAAACCACAGTTGGGTTTATGATCTTACTTGCAAACATGCCCAGATCATAAATGCTAAGCAGTGGTTGTAAAGTTATTTTTTCTTCATTGTTATAACTGCCAGCAGTCACTAAATAAGGCAGTCACTATATGACGATTGTCTGTAGATTTAATCATTTTAAGAACAGATGTAATGAAATCAAGAAAAAAATGCTTAACTTACTGTTTTTATTCTAATTACTATTGAATTATTGTATTATGAATTATTGAGTTATTGAATTATTGAATTAATTACTGAATTATTGAATTATTGAAGCATCGAATCACTGAATTATTGAATTATTGAAGCATCGAATCACTGAATTATTGAAGCATTGAATCACTGAATTATTGCATTACTGAATTCATGAGCAGAGGCATCAATGGAGATCAAACAATGAAGACGGTAGCCATAACTCTTCAATGGAATCTCATCTCTATGTATGTCACATACATATAAAATATAAACATATCTATACATATAAAAAGTTGGATGGGTGTTTGATTACACTATTTACACTTGCCATCTCTTTTTTTTTTTTTTGACCCTACCCATTTATTTTTCTTCTTCGAGTCATATAGGACAATTTGGCTGAAGTTAATCACTACCAAACAATTTTCAGAAGATTAAGAAGATATGCTTCACTTGATGCTATAAAGAAGAGAAGAATCCATGTCTTTATGTTTTTTTTAATTTCTTTACTCTTTTTCAGTTATTCTTTTCCTTGACAAGGTGAGACTATCTAATAAAAAAACATTCTTATTTTGAAAATATAAAGCAATGATTAAGAAACTACATGTTGCACCACATTGTGCTTTGATACTATGTGCTCAGGGGAGGGGAATTCAATTTTTGGCTTCAGTTATGCAGTGCCAATGTTATGCTACTCAAAATAAAGATTCTTTAAAGTAAACAATGCCTCAAATTTCTTTTGAAGAGTTTCATCTGTTGGAACCGTGGCATAAAAAAACTATTCCTAGGTAGAGCTAATCAACAATTATGCCCTTTTTATAACAAGTTTTGGTCTCTGTCACTCATTTCTCTCTTACAAACTTTATGGTAAAGAAAGATATAGATATTATTCTTTTGATAAGAACATTCTAAATAAAACTGGGGAACGGAAGTATCCTAATTCAATACAACAGAAAGGGAATAAATAAAAGCTTTTTCAGAGTAGAAGACATGAGTTAAATATAGAATTATCCTAAGTAGGTCAACACCAGAATTCAATTTTATATCTATTGCTTCTTCTGGAGGAAAGGAAAAAAAAGACAAAATGGAAAGAGGACCATGCTAGAATTTGTTGTCAATCCATTGCAGTGATAGACCTTGAAATGTAAGATGGTTGGAGTAAGTGTACATCTCATTATGCCAATGCTATTGTATTTGGTTTAAAAATAAAATGAATGCCATTAATTAGACCAAGATTCCATAAATCAAATATAATTAATAATCAGGGAATCCAACCCACTGACTCTAAAATTTCTCTGTCTTATGTCCAACCATAATCTTATATAAATTTTGCAAGACAAATATACAGGTCAAATGACAGCTTGACAATTCAAAGTTTGCCCTTGATGTCAATTGATAGCTTTATTTATCTGTTTATTTCTTTAAATATATTATAGCAACTCACTTCGATGGGCTCTCATAATTTTGTGTTCTTGCCAAGAAACTTCTCTACATCTGACTGGATGGAGTTCTGAGAATTTAAATCCACAAGACATTCCAAACGTGTGAAATCCTGATTCCAAATAAAACAAACAAGACTAGGAAGGCAAAGAATACTGAGATGGAACAAACACATTTCCTCAAAGTGGTAGAAAGTAATAAAAGCCCCATTTAATTGGATCTCAATCAGCTTCAACCTGGGCTTATGATTCCTATCTGGTAATTCCCATCAATAGCCTATGTAGAAAAAACCAGGTCAGAGAAGATACTCACAAACGCCTCAAATCTAGTTGTATATTTGATTGTAGCTGAGGTCCTTGAACATCTTGTACATACTCTTCTTCATTCAACCATCTGTGGGTTTTTGATCTGCTTCTCTTCTGTCCTTCCTCACTGTGTTTTTCAGTGCACAAAAGTAGATAGCTGAATCATTGAGTTGGCTGACGGACTTCTTCATGTTGAAAGTCTTTTCTACTTTATTATAGACAACCTTGAAGTTTTGTGGGAGGCTAGCATCTATATTAGGTGTTGAAAAAGTGCTCTTAAAAAGCTTAGGTGGTTGTCCAAGATATTGAATATACCAGAATGGGCTTGGTTGATAATCTACACTTCGGTCATAAGTGCAATTGAGAAATACAGGTTGTCCTTCTATGATGGTCAATCTGCCTTCTGTTTGGGTCACGGTCTGTCCTGCGCTCTTTTCTGCAGGAAAAAAAAACAACAATAGTGTATATGGTTGGCGGAGTAGAAATAACAATAGCACTTAGACTTATATACCACTTCACAGTGTTTTACAGCCTTCTCTAAGTGGTTTACAGAATCAGCCTATGGCCCCCAAAAATCTGGGTCCTCATTTTACTGATCTTGGAAAGATGAAAGGCTGAGTCAACCTTGATCCAGTGAGAATCGAACTGCCGAAGTGCTGGCAGCCGGAAATCAGCAGGAGTAGCCTGCAATACTGCATTCTAACCACTGCACCACTCAGGGAATGGGTGACTATTATAGCGTCTGAAAATTTGGCAGTTAAAATCTGTAGAACATTTTTATTTTACATAGCAGCTCCACATAAAATGAATATTTGTTTGTTTGCTTGCTTGCTTGTTTATTTTATATATCTCACTATCCAAAGTGATGGGGGCCACTTACAATGCCCAAATTGTTCCTCTCTCCAGCAGGCGACATAAGTCACCTTACCCCTAGATCCTTGTGGGCAATGCCATGAATCAGACCCTCAGGGGTCTCGGGGATTCAGACCAGAATTACAGAGTTGGAAGGGACCTTGGAGGTCTTCTAGTCCAACCTCCTGCTCAGGCAGGAAATCCTATACCATTTGGTTGTCCAATCTCTTCTTAAAAACTTCCAGTATTGGAGCACCCACAACTTCTGGAAGCATGTTGTTCATCTCTAACTGTCAGGAGATTTCTTCTTAGTTTTAGGTTGCTTCTCTCACTGATTAGTTTCCATCAGTTGCTTCTTGTCCTGCCCCCAGGTGCTTCGAAAAATAGCTTGACTCCCTCTTCTTTGTGGCAACCCCTGAGATATTGGAAGACTGTTATCATGTCACCCCTAGTCTTAAATGTACATTCAATACCCATGCTACTGAATCTTAGGCACTGACATCAAGTCATCAAGACAAAAAAAATAAATCAGTCATCACTTACTTAAGACTTAGTTTGCACCCAGAATAAAGGGATGTAAGCGCTAGCCTCATTTATATAATTTTTAAGGAGGTTTCTGAATGGGGGAGGCAGAGAGAGAAGAAATTATGTTCACTTACCCAGGATTATCAGCACCAAGGACCATGAAAGAAACATCTTACTTGATCTGGCAGAGAAGAAACTAAGAAGAGATGTAGAAGCAAAGGAAAGAAATATATTTTGATTGGCTTCCGAGGTTTGCACTACAAAACTTGTGTAATGCAGCTCAACTTTTTTTTTGCTAAGCAATTCAAAAGAAATCTTCTAATGGTTGAACCTCATAGGATGTGGTTAGTGGTTAGAATGCCTCTGTGTAAAAAATGTAAAACTTTTCATTTTATATTTGTACAGTGACTAGTTCACCCTGCGAGTGGAAACATCCTGACAACTACACCTTGTGTTTGAAAGTGACATAGCATTGTGAGTTTCAAAGCAGAAATGATGAAGCTACTGAAACGTACCACATTTTTCATTGGCCACTTTGACTACCAAAAACAGAGTTATTTTTTTTTAAAAAAATCATTCTTTTCCAACTTGATGGCCTTCAGATGTGTTGGACTTGAAATGTGTGAAATAGAAACAATGAGGTGTGCTGGGATTTTTATTTTGTATTTTGGAGCCAAAGAAGAACAGAAGAGAGATATTTCAGAAGAAGTAATTATGAATAGTAGTATGAACATGGAGATTTTTTCCCCATTTAACCCATCAATAATGAAGACATTGCTAATCTGATGCATATGTAAAACATCAATATGCAACAGTGAGTAGAGTTTTTGTATGTTTTCATTTTTAGTTTAATTTCTTTAAATATTTGAGGAGTCCCTGGTGCTCTCTGAGCTTGCTTATTTTCTTGCAGACGTTTCATTACCCAAGTTAAGTAACATTATTGGGAGCACTGATGATATCTAGTTTGGGTAATGAAAGGTCTGTAAGAAAACAAGCAAGCTCAGAGAGCACCAGGGACCCCATGGTCTTCCTGCTTCTCCTCCTTTCTACAAACCCCACTCCCTTCTCGTATTGATGATGTTACCTAGTTTGGGTCATGAAACATCTGCAAGAAAACAAGCAAGCTCAGAGAGTATCAAGGACCCCTCTTTTCAACCCTGAGCTACAAATATTCTCCTTTAAATGTTTATTTATTAATTGGTTTTGCAAAGATTAAACAGAAAAACACATTCTTTTAACTGATAAAAAAATCCAGCATATTTTTGCCCTTCCTTCCTTCCTTCCTTCCTTCCTTCCTTCCAATATATTTTTGTCATGTTTAATTAGAGAATTCAAAAAAAAAAAGAAAGCCTTAATCTAGGAGTGAAATGAATTGCTAAGTCAACTAATTAATCACTCCTCCTTTCAATCATCATGGCAAAAATGCTTCTGTCTTCTTTTATTCATCCTTCTGGTCCATCATTCAACCATAGAAACTTTCTGATGCCGTCTCCTTCCTTCCTTCCTTCCTTCCTTCCTTCCTTCCTTCCTTCCTTCCTTCCTTCCTTCCTTCCTTCCTTCCTTCATCCCTCCCTCCCTCTCTCCCTCCCTCCCTCCCCCCAAAATCTTAATATGGAATTGAAATAAATTGCTAAGTCAACAATTCATCACTCATCCTTTCAATCATTATGGGCAAAAATGCTCCTGGGCACATTCAGATTGTGAGGATATCTTTCTTTCCTGTCTTGGTGTCAGTTGTAGCAGCTGTTTTGCAAGAAAGGGTTCTTGCCAAAGAGACTCACTAGGTTGTGACACAGTGTCTACCAGAGCACAGAGGTAGAGTGCCTGGTCCTCAAAGGTGACTTTGGTGAAGGAGAGGGTGCTAGTCTTTCGATCCTCAGCAATAATCAAAGAAACTCTCTCCCCTTTATAGCTGTCCGATGTTCCCTCGTATCCATTTGCAAAGAGATGAGGAGGCTGGCTGGGGAACTGTTGGAACCAAAAGATGTTTTCACTTATTTGAATATTGGGATGGGAGCAAGAAAGATCTTTGTCTCTTCCATTGAACGCTTCTAACAGGGGTTCCTGGACGGGGTTTTCAGCTTGGCAGAAAAGAGTTCCTGTAAAGTCAGACAGAGGCAAATTAACAGGAATTCAACATCTGTGGTCCCTGATGGAACTCTTGGATGTGCTTGAATCAAAAAATATCACTTGGATGTCTTTAATAAGAAGTGCTGAGCAGTAACACAGTCTCCCTGAAGGAGTGGTAGGTCCTACCTAATTGGAGATATCGACTGGGAACTGAATGGGTTCTTGGCAGAGGTGGTTCGTTGGATTCCTCTATTGTGCAACTGGAGGGCCTCTAAACTGACTTTTGATTGCATCTTTTTCTAGGATTCCAGCTTTTTTAAATGAAGGGTCCTTGCCCTACACACCATCTCTTTATATTATCCCTCTCCTAAAAACATTTAAAGACAAACATTTAAAGATGTGAAGTATTAATACCACTTTACAATGCCTTGGTAAGGCCACACTTGGAATACTGCATCCAGTTTTGGTCACCACGATATAAAAAAGATGTTAAGACTCTAGAAACAGTACAGAGAAGAGCAACAAAGATGATTAGGGGACTGGAGGCTAAAGCATATAAGGAAAGGCTGCTGGAATTGGGTATGTCTAGTTTAATGAAGAGAAGGACGAGGGGGGACATGATAGCAGTGTTCCAGTATCTCAGGGGCTGCCACAAAGAAGAGGGAGTCAAGCTATTTTCCAAAGCTCCCGAAGGCAGGACAAGAAGCAACGGGTGGAAACTAATCAAGGAGAGAAGCAACCTAGAACTAAGGAGAAACTTCCTGACAGTGAGAACAATTAACCAGTGGAACAAGCTGCCTCCAGAAGCGGTGAATGCTCCAACACTGGAAGTTTTTAAGAAGAGACTGGACAGCCATTGGTCCGAAATGGTATAGGGTTTCCTGCCTGAGCAGGGGGTTGAACTAGATGACCTCCAAGGTCCCTTCCAACTTTATTATTATTATTATTATTATTATTATTATTATTATTATTATTATTATTATTATTATTATTATTATTATTATTATTATTATTATTATTAAATATTTTGTAATAAGTGGAAAGGAAGTTTTGCAAAGGGAACCATCAACTTCTTCTACTTCTTCTACTCATATTCCATCGTTGAATTGAAATTGTTGATCATTGCATAGCTATACTGGAAGTTGATTGCAATGGAAAATTCTGGGTATATGATTAGGAGAATTCTCCATACAGCTTTCTGGGGTTTCTTACACCGGGAAGATATTTTCCAAGACAATTGTAAGAGTCAGTGCTGTTTAAGCTCTTGGACTAAGATGGAAAAGCTCATGCTGAAGTCCCCACCTCAGTTTTGGAAACCCATGGAGTCATCATGGGTTAGTCATTCTTCCTCAGACATTGTTTTTTTTGGAGATGGGGGTGGGGAATGAGGAATGATCCTATGTAAAGCACCCTAAGTTCTTGGAAAAAAGACAAAAATACACAGAATAACAATGAATACAAAGTATAAAACTTTGAGACAAGGAGAAAAGTATTGGAGCTACGAGAAGTGACAGAACCTGTAAAGAAAAGTGGACATAGATCGGAGGAAGAGTAGAAAGTGATTTCCTAAATATTACTTACTTGACATGAGAGCCAATAATATTAATGAAAAGGATGCTGAATTCATGGTGAGGGACTGAAGTGTCTCAGTTGATTTAATGGAGTCAAATCAACTGGTATCTTGTCTAAAAATGAGTCCTTGCAGAGAATATCTCTTGCCTTCTTCTGATTCTTTCTGTTGTGGTTTTTTCTGTGTGCTTCGGCAGGAAGTCCCATGACTGTTTCATTGGCTGTCAATTATATGAATACAGATCCCCACACTGGTAGGAGGGAAGACTTCATTGAGAAGACAAGGGAGTTTATTGTGGTGATATTGTGGTGAGGAACTCTGGGGCTTGTAGTTTTGCAGAGCAGCCACTGCAACAGGGTTGGGGTGGGGAAACCCCGGGGTGGGGGGTGGGCTTCTGGCCATATTGTAATGATAATGGGGATGGGGCATTTCTGGGCCATGATTGGCTGATGCTCTGCTTCTGCTGCCCTTGTTAGGCAGGGGAAATGAATTAAATTGACTTGACTTGACTTGACTTGACTTGACTTGACGTGAATTGAATTGAATTGAATTGAATTGAATTGAATTGAACACTGGGTAGGCTCATAGCCACTGGGCAGGAGGGGGGAGAGAGGGATGTTGGTTTATAGAGAAGGGATGAGTCACAACTGCACAACTGGACAACTGGACAGCCATTTGTCTGAAATGGTATAAGGTCTCCTCCTTGAGCAGGAGGTTGGACTAGAAGACCTCCAAGGTCCCTCCCAACTCTGTTATTCTGTAATATGCAAAAACCAGCCTATCATGAAAGATCCCCAGAGGCTAGAATGAGATGCTTAAGAAATTTTGGGAGAGAAGCATTAACTGTAAAAACAAAACAAAAAAACAAAACCCAGTTGAGATTGGACACATTCATATACCAATAATATTAACAAGAAGGATGCCAAAATCATGATCAGGAACTGATACATGTAGAGAAAGCAGGTGGTATCTTGTCTAAACAATGAGGCCTCGCAAGAATCTCTCTTGCCTTCTTCTGACTGCCTTCTCTCTATTGTGGTTTTTTTTTGTCTGTTTCAGCAGAGAATCCCTTGACTGTTTCATTGGCTATCAATTACATGGATCTAATTTATATGTATATGAGTTTAGCTCCCCACACTGGTAGGAGAGTCTAAATCGGGAAGGCAATGTAGGGTTTATTAAGATGGAATGCAAGAACCAGCTTATCATGAAAGATGGCTTCTCATAGATTGGAAGAGGGAAAACCACAGTTTGTCTGCCAAAGTCTTCTCTCAGCCATGGAGCTTCACCAAACAGCGGTGGTGCCCACAGGGGTGTCAAACAAAACACAAGTTGGCTATGGATGCGTTTTGGAGTTTTTGAACATCCTTGTAGATACCATACTTTGGATTGATGGTTCTCTCTGTCAACAGGATGGTTGCTTTGAAGGGAAACCAAAGGAAAATGTGGGAGGACAGCAGCCCCCACCCCCGAGAAAGAAATATTTTGGGGGATATTAAAAAGGCAGAATATTATATTTCCCCAAAGGAACAATGGAGAAGATCTTAAAAGGCAGAAACCCCCCCCCCCAGGTCTCTCTGCCCAAGCAGAAACCAGATCTGTAGAAATTCAGATTTGATCATCCTTTTAGAAAGACTGGAGCCAGGAAGCTTGGAGCTGATGGGATTAGAAAGACAAAGATCCCTAGAACCAACAACCCTTCACCCATCCAACACAGGACATAGCCATCAGCCACAGCCCCAGGCAAGCAGGATATGACCTTTAGGACATAATAGGATTAATCCACCATCATCAGAATACCAAAAAGGACACACTCAAAAGCTCAGGTCAAAGTTCATGCCAAAGGAACAGGAAACAACTCCAAACGCAAAAGCCCAAGAAGGTATAAAACCCCACCACTCCCAGCTATATGTGGTCAGCTTTTCCAGAGTCATATTTATTGCTCTTCAGTAAACTACGAAATCGTTTCTAAAGCAGGCTCCATTTTGTTTATTCCTGGTTGGACTGGACCCTGATGAAGATTTTTCTTTCAACAAAAGTTTCCCCAGAAGCTAGAATGAGCTGCTAGAGAAAAAGTAGGTGAGAACCATTCATTGTAACAAAAACAGTTGAGATTGAACACACTTATCTATCCGTTTGAGAATTGGGCTATGGGCTGCATCCATGTTTGCTTTGATTAGACTGGCATTCTCTAGGTTTCTCAGGATCCCAATGCCTGGAATTCTAGCCAGTGAAAAGCAGTTGTGTGCTGATTTCCTTTCATAGACTGAAAGGCACAGAGATTGTATTACTATTGCTCCTTATAAATAATTATTGTATATTGAGAATTATTTTATAAAAAAACCACAGATTTTTTTTTATTAAAAAAAATAAGCCACTATTTGAATTAGTGGTAATAACAGTTCTTTCTTATTTTTATTATTTACACACAGAGCCTTTTGAATGAATTTTGTATAGTTTTAACTATCACATTTAGGAAAGATCCAAACACTGTACTTTTTTTTTTGAAGTGTTGCTCCAAATAAAGGACCTTTGTCATTGATGAGTTGATATCCAGGACATTCTTCTGATGATGAAAAGGTTCACATGAAGGCAAAACAAGAAACAATGGATGGAAACTAATCAAGGAGAGAAGCAAGGAGAAATTTCCTAACAGTAAGAACAATTAACCAGTGGAACAGCGTCCCTTAAGAAGTTGTAGGTGCTCCATCATTGGAGGCTTTTAAGAAAAGACTGGACAACCATTTGAGTAGGGGGTTGGACTAGAAGTCCTCCAAGGTCCCTTCTAACTCTGTTATCCTGTTAAATGCTTTTTCACATTCTTTGCACAAAGTGTAAATACAATTGCTGGTATCTCTGCTTCATTCTTCTCCCATATACACTTGCTCCCTAATTTACAGTCTTTATATTTTCTGTTCTTTTTCCCTCCTTCTTTCTCATTGAATTTCCTGCCTTCAGATACTTCACTGTCAATCCTCCATAATTGTTTCTTTGAAAGTGTAATCATTCTGGCTAATTCCAGGTGAAAAATGAACACATTTCTTGTAGAAAGTCCAATAGGATTCTTAACCTTTCATTCTCCGCTATTTTTTTTTTTTCAAGATGATGGTGATGACTGCAAGAAAATCCTTTCATTTGATGAATGAGAAGTTAGTCCTATGAAGCAGAACTCTCTGTAAAGAGTTGATGTTGGTTTCTTTTTGTTGATTTTGTGTGAGTCTGTATACAGAGATGATTCACTGTGGGTTCCAGAACACAAAAATAAACAGCTCCATCCAGTAGAGAGACACTTCCAATCTTTAGAGGAACTGAATTCTGATTTCCAAAAAACAATGTAGTAGAAAACTTTCCCTCGCGGAAGTGATTGTTGCTGGGTCTTGCCTTGTAAGCAGTCAGGATTCGTTCAGGTCTTTGGTCTTTATATTGTCGATACCAATAAAGGTATGGATTGGAGCTGAAAGTTTTGAAGTCACAAGGCAAAGTGGCATCTTCTCCCTCTAGGATTTCCATGTTGTTTTGAGTTTGGGACACTGAATCGCTTTGAGAAGTTCCTTAAGAGAGGAAAAACAAAATCAGTACACCAGAATATCCCCCAAAATTGATACAAGTTTGGAATATATATCTTCATCTTTGCATCTTCCTTTTCCATGATAACTTTGAAAAAGAATCTTAAGACGTACAAATCTTCATTCACCTTAATCTCATTTGGGGACACTGAGCAAAACAAAGCACTTATCTGTCACCTATTTCATTTCCAGTTTTTAAATTATATTTTTTAATCATCTTCAAATGTTTTTTTAAGCAAAATGATTTAAAGCATTGCCATACGCGCAAGATCTGAAATAGTGCCATAAAAAACAGAATAGAAACACAAGTTAAGATAGGCAAGAAAATAGTAAGTGAGCACCTGTCCAGCCTAGATGAGTTCAAATCGCCAGGACCAGATGGATTACACCCCAAGGTTCTCAAGGAACTAGCAAATGTGATCTCTGAACCACTGAACTATATTTTTCAGAGATCCTGGAGCACAGGGGAACTA
>NW_015386690.1:173597-194302 GCF_001527695.2 Protobothrops mucrosquamatus
CTCCAACACTGGAAGTTTTTAAGAAGAGACTGGACAGCCATTTGTCCGAAATGGTATAGGGTTTCCTGCCTGAGCAGGGGGTTGGACTAGATGACCTTCAAGGTCCCTTCCAACTTTATTATTATTATTATTATTATTATTATTATTATTATTATTATTATTATTATTATTATTATTATTATTATTATTATTATTATTAAATTCCTTTGTGGACAGCAGTTGTAAGGGTAATTTATGGATTTGGGTCACAACTAAAGTCACAATTCTATATACAGGTTTTGCAGTTTTAGGAAAGAGTGAAAATGAAACGATCAGGCTTTAGATTAAATTTTCACTTTATCAAAATCTTAGTTTTCAAACCTCTTCATCTTCTTTCCTAGACTTGATTTAGTCAATCTGTATTTCTGTTAATAAATTTGGAAGAGGAGGAGGAGGAGGAGAGATGGAAGAGAAGGAGAAGGGAAGGAGAAGAATAGTTTTTATAGTAGAAATATTACCCGATTTCAACAGCGATACGAAAATTCCCAGAAAAATCAAGTAATGGTTTATTTGAGAAGGAAAAGACATTCTTGGAACTCTGAAGAAAATCAACATTCTTCTTCGCTTCTTACATTTATAAATGAGACGGTGGTTTCCTTTGGGGGCAAGCAGTTGTGTTCATCACACATGTCCTCAGTTGTGGTTTTTTAAGTCAAGCAGGAGATTTGAGAAAGGATGGAGAAAGTAGGAAGGTCTACACTGCTTCCTGGAGGACAAAAATCTATCAACAGGTAAATTGTTTGCTTCTACCAACATAAAGAAGGCTCCATATCTAAAATAGCTTGGTTGGATATGATCATTCTGCAGAGACAGGAGACTGGAGCTTTGTCACTGGAGTGAGGATTATTTACAGCTCCTTCACAAAAACATATTCCTGACGTATCCATGGGTTTTCCTCTTAAAATTAAAAATACATGATATTTTCTTGAAGTACAAAGGAAAAAAGATTAATAATCCTTTGAGTTAAATTCAACTCCAGCTGACTACAGGAAAATACTCATCGAGGATACATTCCAACTATATTTAAATGGACTGCCATTGTCTTCTATTCATTTTTCTGATCCATCCTTCAACCATAGAAACTTTCTAGGGGTGTCCCCCTTCCTTCCTTCCTTCCTTCCTTCCTTCCTTCCTTCCTTCCTTCCTTCCTTCCTTCCTTCCTTCCTTCCTTCCTTCCTTCCTTCCCATCACTTTCCTTCCTTCCCATCACTTTCCTTCCTTTTTCCTGTCACCTCCCTTCCTTCTCCTAATCCCTAATTCTTCCTTTCTTCTCATTCCTCATTTATCCTTTCAATCAAAGGCACAGCCACACTTCTCTGTGCATAAATGATTCACCTGTGGAGATGGTTACCAGCATCAAATTCCTGGGTGTGCAGCTAACGAGTAGGCTGACTTGGTCGCTCAACAGTGAGAAACTGGTGAAGCGGGCACAGCTGCACCTGCATTTTCTGCGCCGCATGAGAAAAGCACATCTTCCTTCCCCTGTCCTGACCACTTTCTACAGGGGGACGATTGAGAGCATCCTGTCATACAGCATCACAGTCTGGTTTGGAGGCATCACTGCTTCAGACAGGAAGGCGGTGCAGAGAGTGGTGAGAATGGCCGAAAAGATCATTGGCAGTTTCCTCCCTCCCATCCAGGACATAGCACAGAAGTGTTGCTTGAGCAGGGTCTGTAAGATTATCTGGGACACTACACATCCTCTTCATGACCTGTTTTCCTTGTTACCTTCTGGGAGGAGGGGGCTTCGTGGTATCCGAAGCAGAACATCCAGATTCAGCCAGAGTTTCATTCCATACAGTATTAACCTTGCGAACTCTCAAGCTTCCTCCTTCCATTATATATTCAAGATGGACAATATTTAATATTTATTTGCTACGTATATGTAGGGGTGTGGGTCTATACATATGTTGTTCATAGTATGTTTAGGTGTGTGTCATGTATGTGTTTAGGTGTGTGTCATGTATGTGTTTCACTTTGAGACCGGGCAACTAAATTTCATTTTTGATGTGTGCCATTGTGCCCACAGTATAAAAATGACAATAAAGGTTACTCATCTCATCTCATCTCATCTCATCTCATCTCATCTCATCTCATCATCTCATCTCATCTCATCTCATCTCATCTCATCTCATCTCATCTCATCTTATCTTATCTTATCTTATCTTATCTTATCTTATCTTATCTTATCTCCCAGGAACTTTCAGAGAGAGGTGTGTCTTCACATCTACATTTCTTTCCTCTGTCTGGTGTCACCTGAATTGCATGAAGGGGTTTTTGCCAAAGAGAGTTGCTAGGATGTGACACAGTGTCTGTTACACCACAGAGATACAACGCCTGGTCCTCCAGGGTGACTTTGGTGAAGGAAAGGGTGCTAGTCTTTCGATCATCAGCAACAACCAAGGAAATATGCTCTACTTCATTGCTTTTTGACGTTGTCTTGTATCCAGTTGCAATGAAATGCGGAGGCTGGTTAGGAAACTGTCGGTACCAAAAGATGTATTCGTTGATTTGAATATTTGGGTGGGAGCAAGAAAGATCAGTTTTTCTTCCATTTAATGCTTCTAGAAGAGGTTCCTGGTCAGGCTTTTCAGCATGGCAGAGAAGGTTTCCTGTAAAATCAAACACAGGCAAAATCAAACACTTGCAGTCCTGATGAACCTATTGGAACTTCATGGATCAAAGATACCACTTGGAAATCCTTGTAGAAGGAGCACTGAGCAGTAGAACTGTCTCCCTGAAGGAGTGATATGTTCATCCTAAGTATCAACTGGAAGATAAATGGGTTCCTGGCAGAGATGATTTAATGGATTCCTATCTGTGCAAGGGGATTGACTAGAGGACCTCTAAGGTGGCATGTTAACACATTTCTTTCTGTGGTTTTAACCTTTTTAAATAAAGGAATATTGCCCTAAAACCATCTACACCCTATCACTCCTGGAAGATTTGAAAGAAAAATATCATGAAGTAACTTACAAAGGAGGATTTCTAAACAGGACTGCCAACTGTTTCTACTTCTCCTCAAATTTTACGATTGAATTGAAATTGTTGGCCATTGCACAGCTGTCTTTGAAGTTGGTTATGATGCAAAATTCTGGCCATCTGATTAGGAGAATTCTCCATACACTTGTGAGAGTCATTGTGGTGTGCTATTTAAGTTAAGGGTGGGAACCTCCCCCCTCAGTATTGGAAAACCATGGATGATCATGGGTTACTCTTTCTCAGATGACATTGTTTTGGAGATTGCAAAATGAAGAGAGATTTGATGCCAGCCACCCTCAGTTCTTGGGAAAAAGGCAGAATAAAATAAATCTATATGAATATAAAGTATAAAACTTTACCTTGAGCAAAAGAGGAAATTCTTAGAGCTACAGGAAACCTCAGAACCTAGAAAGAAAAGGGGACATAGGTTCCAGGAAGAGTATAAAATGATTTCCTAAATATTACTTACTTGACATGAGAGCCAATAATATTAGCCACAAGGATGCCAAATTCACGTTGAGGAACTGTAACATCTCAGTTTATCCGATTTAGTCAAAGCAGCTGGTATATTTAAAAAATGAGCGCTTGCAAGAATCTGCCGTCTCTTCTTCTTTGCTTTCTCTCTCTTGTGGTTTGTGTGTGTGTGTGTGTGTGTGTGTGTGTGTTTCAGCAGGGAGTCCCATGATGTTTTCATTGGCTGTCAATTATATCAATGCAGCTACCACACTGGTAGGAGGGTCTACATTGAAAAAGTTGGGTGGATATTATGAACTGCAAGAACCATCATATAATGAAAGTTGACAGGTGTTTTCACAACCACAATTTGTCTGCCACAGTTTTCTCTCAGCTGTACAAATTCCCTGAATTACAGGGGTGTATTCCTTTGTGGACAGAAGTTGTTAGGACTTAAGATTATATACAGATACATGGACTTGGATCACAGTATTCCATAGGCTGGGTTTACATTTTCAGGAAGTTATGAAAGTAAAATTATCAGTCATTAGAAGATTATTTTTTTAGTTTAACCAATGTTTTATTTCAAAAGTCTTGGTCTTCTTTCCTTTCTTTTATTTAAGTGAGTCTGTATTTCTGGCAATAAATATAATAGGGGAGGAGAAGGAGAAGGAGGAGAAAATGAGAAGGGGGAGAGGGCGAAGGAGAAGTGTGGAGGAGGAAGAGGAAGAGAAGGGAAGAAGAATAGTTTTTCAGTAAACACATTTCCTGATTTTGAGAGCAATAAAAAGATTCCCAGAAAAATCAAGTAATGGTTTGTTTGTTTGAGAAGCAAAAGACTTCCTTGGATCTCTGAAGAAAAGCAACATTCTCCTTTTGCTTCTTACATTTAGAAAAAGCTTCAAATCAAGAAGCTGTTTCCTTTTGTGGCAAGCAGTTGTATTCACCACAGATGGCCTCAGTTGTGTTTTTTAAGTCAAGCAGGAGCTTGAGAAAGGATGGAGAAAGTATGAAGGTCTAGACTGCCCTCTGGAGGACAAAAATCTTGTTGTTGTTAATTGCGAAGTCGTGTCCGACCCATCGCAACCCCATGGACAACGTTCCTCCAGGTCTTCCTGTCCTCTACCATCTTCTGGAGTCCATTTAAGTTCACGCCTACTGCTTCAGTGACTCTATCCAGCCACCTCATTCTCTGTCGTCCCCTTCTTCTATTGCCCTCAATCTTTCCCAGCATTAGGCTCTTCTCCAGTGAGTCCTTCCTTCTCATTAGGTGGCCAAAGTATTTAAGTTTCAACTTCAGGATCTGGCCTTCTAAAGAGCAGTCGGGGTTGATCTCCTCTAGGATTGACCGGTTTGAACGCCTTGCAATCCAAGGGACTCACAGGAGTCTTCTCCAGCACCATAGTTCAAAGGCCTCAATTCTTTGTCGCTCAGCCTTTATTATGGTCCAACTTTCACATCCATACATTGCAACTGGGAAAACCATGGCCTTGACTATACGCACTTTTGTTGGCAGGGTGATGTCTCTGCTTTTTAGTATGCTGTCTAGATTTGCCATAGCTTTCCTTCCCAGGAGCCAGAGACTTTTAATTTCTTGGCTGCAGTCCCCATCTGAGGTGATCTTGGAGCCCAGGAAAATAAAATCTGTCACTACCTCCATTTCTTCCCCATCTATTTGCCAGGAATTGAGAGGGCCAGATGCCATGATTTTGGTTTTCTTAATGTTGAGTTTCAACATTAACAACAGCTAAATTTAAATTGTTTTATTTTAACTTGCATCCATCATTGTAGAATTGGTTGCAATCATTACAGTTGATTTTGTAGATTCCATTGTTTCTTTCATCCTTCTGTATCTTGTCTTTGGTTCTGGATAATTCCTGGCGGAGTGCGGCTGTGGGTTTGTGGACTATTGCTATTCTTAGGCGGTTGGAAAATTCTGACTCTCATTTCTGATACCCCTTTTTGTGTATGGTAGGGTTAGTTTTTGTGTGGTGGTTGGTGGTGTGTGGTGGTGTGGTTTGGGTGCTGTGTGTGTCGGGATACAAAGTTTTTTGGATAGCTGTTCTTTCTCATTCTCCCTTATGCCTTCAATGTCAATTGTCTAGTATTGTTTCCCTGGAACTGTAATCATTCTGGCTTCTTCCAGGCGAAAAGTAAATATATTTCTTTTAGAAAGTCCAATAGGATTGTAATCCTTTCATTCTCCACCACTTTTTAAAGATGATGCTGATGAATGCAGTTAGCCCTTTGGGACAGAATTCTCTGTACAGGGTTGAGGTTGGTTTCATTTCGTTGACTTTTGTGCGAGTCTGTATACAGTCATGATTCACTGTGGGGTTCAGAACACAGAAATAAACAGCTCCATCCAGTAGAGAGACACTTCTAATGTTCAGAGGAACTGAATTCTGACTTCCTATAACCAATGTGGTGGAAAACCTTCCCTCCTGGAAGGGATTGTTCCCGTATTTGTGAGCAGTCAGGATTCGTTCAGGTCTTTGGCTTCCATATTGACGATACCAATAAAGATATGGACTGGAGCCAAGAGTTGTGAAATTACAGGGCAAAGTGGCAGCTTCTCCTTCTAGGACTTCCATGCTGTTTTGGAGCTGGGAAACCAAATCGCTTTGAGAAGTTCCTTAAGAGAAGAAAAACAATATCAGTACCCCAGAATATCCCCAGAATATTGATACAGAGTTAGGAATGTATATTTTGGACTGTGAATCTTCCTTTTCTGAGATATCAGTGGAAAAGATTCAATACAGAGCTTATTTGTGGACCCTGAGCAAAACCATTTACTTATTTATCACATATTTAATTTCCCAATTTAAAATAGGAATTTAGGATCTCCTTTTTTTGAAAAAAAAAACAACACAAATCACTTATATTACTTAAAGAACTTCCAAAAGTACAAGATCTTGGGGAAAAGAGAATGCCAACAGCTTTCAACCACATCCCATTTGTTGTTGGGCAAATCACAAGATTATTCGCAGAACACAGAAACATGGATTTGGATCACAGCTAAAGTAGGGTATTCCCTAGACTTGCTTGATGAAAATAAAATTATCAGTCATTAGATCTTTTTTTTTTCAGTTGAACCACTTTATTTTCAAAACTCTTGGTTGGCTTTCCCATATTTTGTTTCTGGTAATAATTTGGAAGAGGAGGAGGAATGAAGGAGAAGGAATGGAGAAAGAGAAGGAATGGAGGAGAAAGAGAAGGAGAAGGAATGAAGGTGAAAGAAGGAGAAGGGATGGAGGAGAAAGAGAAGAGATGGAGGAGAAGGAATAATGAGAAAGAGAAGGAAAAGAGATGGAGGAGAAGGAATGCAAGAGAAGGAATGGAGGAGAAAGAGAAGGAGAAGAGATGGAGGAGAAGGAATGGAGGAGAAAGAGAAGGAGAAGGAATGAAGGAGAAGGAATGGAGGAGAAAGAGAAGGAGAAAGGATGGAGGAGAAGGGATGGAGGAGAAAGAGAAGGGATGGAGGAGAAGGGATGGAGGAGAAAGAGAAAGGAAAGAGATGGAGGACAAGGAATGCAGGAGAAAGAGAAGAAGAGAATGGAGAATGGAGGAGAAAGAGAAGGAGAAGGAATGGAAGAGAAAGAGAAGAAGAGATGGAGAAGAAGGAATGGAGGAGAAAGAGAAGAAGAGATGGAGGAGAAGGAATGGAGGAGAAAGAGAAGGAAAACAGTGAAGAAGAAGAAGAAGAAGAAGAGTTTTTCAGTAGAAACAATACCTGAATTCATGAGCAGTAAGAAAGTTCCCAGAAAAATCAAATAACAGTTTGTTTGAAAAGAAAAAAACATCCTTGGAACAATGAAGAAAATTAACATTCTCCTTCGCTTCTTACATTTAGAAAAAGCTATAAACCAGGGGGTGGTTTCCTTTTGTGGCAAGCAGTTGTGTTCATCGCACAGGGCCTCAGTTGTGGTTTTTATGTCAAGCAGGTGGTTTGAGAAAAGATGGAGGAAGTGTGAAGGTCTAGACTGCCCTCTGGAGGAGAAAAAATATATCAAAGGATATTTTTTTATTCTACTTTGCATCCATCTTAAAATGTCCTAATGGGTTTAACTCAGAGAGTGCCCAACCAATGTGGCTGATGAAACATGGGGAGTTGTATTTTCAGTGTATCTGAATGTTCCAGACGGAAGAGGGCTCCATATCTAGAACAGC
Source organism: Protobothrops mucrosquamatus (assembly GCF_001527695.2). Taxonomy (NCBI): domain Eukaryota; kingdom Metazoa; phylum Chordata; class Lepidosauria; order Squamata; family Viperidae; genus Protobothrops; species Protobothrops mucrosquamatus. The sequence goes on from NW_015386690.1 coordinate 181,242, forward strand.
TGACTTAGAATATAGAAAGTCAACACACCCCTGATAAAATGCCAAGTTTTTGAAATGTAACTCTCAAAGCAATGTGGCTGATGAGAATATGGGGAGTTGTAGTTCCAGCCAGATGAGGGCTGTGTTGTTGTTTTTAGTTGCAAAGTCATGTCCGACCCATCGCAACCCCATGGACAACGTTCCTCCAGGCCTTCCTGTCCTCTACCATCTTCTGGAGTTCATTTAAGTTCACGCCTGCTGCTTCAGTGACTCCATCCAGCCACCTCATTCTCTGTGGTCCCCTTCTTCTGTTGCCCTCTATATTTCCCAGCATTAGGCTCTTTTCTAGGGAGTCCTTCCTTCTCATTAGGTGGCCAAAGTGAAAAAAGGCAACTCTGAGATAATGTGATTGAGCTATAGGAAATTATAGAGAAATGGATATCCTCCCTCCCTCCCAATATTTTTGTCATCTTTAATTATGGGAGGGTAGGCAACCTTGGCTCTTTTATGACTCGTGGACTTCAACTCCAAGAATTCCTGAGCCAGCCATGCTCGTTGAAGTCCACAAGTCATAAAAGAGCCAAGGTTGCCTACCCCTGAATTAGGGGATTAAAAAAAAGCCTTAATCTGGAATTGGAATCAACTGCTAAGGAAACAAATTCCCCACTCACCCTTCCAATCATCGGAGCAAGATTGCTCACTTGTACATTCAAATTCAGAGGTGTGTCTTCACACCTGCCTTTCTTTCCTGTCTCTGGAGGCAGCTGTATTTCAAGAAAGGGTTCTTGACAAAGAGAGTCACTAGGATGTGACACAGTGTCTCCGATAGCACAGAGATATAATGCCTGGTCCTCAAAGGTGACTTTGGTGAAGGAGAGGGTGCTATTTTTTCGGCTATGATCAACAACCAAGGAAATTCGCTCTACTACATTGCTTTTCGTTGGTTTTTTGTATCCTCTTGCAATGAAATCAGGAGGCTGGCTAGGGAATTGGCGGTACCAATAGATGTATTCACTGCTTTGAATATTGGGGTGAGAGCAAGAAAGATCAGTTTTTCTTCCATTTAATGCTTCTAGCAGAGGTTCCTGGTCAGGCTTTTCAGCTTGGCAGAGAAAGGTTCCTGTAAAATCAAACAAAGACAAGAGACAGGAAATCAATATCTGTAGTCCCTGATGAAAGTGTTGGAAGTTCATGGATCAGAGATACCGCTTGGACATCATTATATAAAAAGCAATGAGCAGAAGAACTATCTACCCGAAGGATTGGTGGGTTCTGCCTAATCGGAGGTATCAATTGGGAGATGAATGGGGCTCTTTGCAGAGATGGCTTAGTGGGTTCCTGTGTTCTGCATTTGACTAGAGGACTTTTGTGGTGGCCTTCTACTGCATCTTTTCTGTTATTCTAAACTTTTATTTTTAAAAAAAATTTAAGGACTTTTGCCCTACAACCATCTCTACCCTATCTCTCTCTTAGCAGTATTTAAGGAGAAATATCATGTAATAATAGAAAAGGATTTTTTTAAAAGGTACAGTCAACATAAAAGGAACTGTCAACAGTCCTTCTACTCAAATTCCATCTTTCAATTGAAAGTGTTGATCATTACATATCTATAGTAGACACTGAATGGAAAATTCTGGGCATATGATTAGGAGATTTCTCTGTGGCATCTTACACCAAGAAGATACCTTTCAAGACAATTGTTATCAGCGTGGTTTATTGTTTAAGATCTTGGATTAAGAAGGGAAAAACTCATGCTGAAGTCCCACATCCTTCAGTTTTGGAAACCCAAGGGGTGATCATGGGTTAGTTTTTCTTTCTCAGACAATATTGTTTTGGGGAGTACAAAATGAGGAGAGGTCCTATGTAAGCCATCCTCAGTTCTTGGAAGGAAGGCAAAGTGCAAGGAATAAAAATGAATACAAAATGTAAAACCTTAAGACCAAAACTAGAAAGAAAAATAGACACAGATGCCCAAAAGTGAAGCCCTAAATTTTACTTACTTGACATGAGAGCCAATAATATTAGCAAGAAGGATGCCAAATTCATGGTGAGGAACTGATACATGTAGAGAAAGCAGGTTGTATCTTGTCTAAACAATGAGCCCTTGCAAGAATCTCTCTTGCTTTCTTCTGACTGCCTTCTCTCTATTGTGGTTTTTGGTCTGTTTCAGCACAGTCCCATGACTGTTTCATTGGCTGTCAACTACATGAATCTAATTTGCCTTCATTTGTATATGAATCTAGCTCCCCACACTGGTAGAAGAGCCTAAAATGAGAAAGCAATGTAGGGTTTATTAAGATGAAATGCAAGAACCAGCCTATCATGAAAGGTGGCTGATGTTCTCACAGATTGGGAAGAGGGACAACCTCAGTTTGTCTGCCAAAGTCTTCTCTCAGCCATGGGACTTCACATTTAGGAAAGATCCAAACACTGTAATATTTTTTAAGTGCTGCTCTAAATAATGGACTTTTGTCATTGGTGAGTTGACATCCAGTACATTCTTCTAGTAACCAAAAGGTTCACATGAGGGCAAGACAAGAAACGATGGATGGAAATCAATCAAGAAGAGAAGCAACCTAGAACTAAGGAGAAATTTCCTAACAGTGAGAACAATCAACCAGTGCAAAAATTTGCTTTCAGAAGTTGTAGGTGCTCCATCACTGGAGGCTTTCAAGAAGAAGACTGGACAGCCAGTTGTCTGGAATGCTATACGGTCTCCCGCTTAAGCCAGGGGGCTGGACTAGAAGATCTCCAAGGTCTCTTCCAACTCTATTATTTTGTTAAATGCTTTTTCAAAATAGAATAGAATAGAATAGAATAGAATAGAATAGAATAGAATAGAATAGAATAGAATAGAATAGAATAGAGCTGGAAGGGACCTTGGATGTCTTCTAGTCCAGCCCCCTGCTCAAGCAGGAGAACCTATACCATCTCAGACAGGTGAATGTCTAGTCTCTTCTTAAAAATCTCCAGTGATGGAGCGAGCACAATTTCTGGAGGCAAGCTGTTCCACTGGTTGATTGTCATCACTGTCAGGAAGTTTCTCCTTAATTCCAGGTTGCTTCTCTCTTTGATCAGTTTCCAACCATTGTTTCTTGTCCTTCCCTCTGGTGCTTTGGTGAACAACGTGACCCCCTCTTCCTTGTGGCAGTCCTTCAGATACATTCTTTTCACCAAGTGTAAATACAACTGCTGGTTTCTCTGCTTCATTTTTCTCCCATATTCATTTAGTCCCTAATTTGCAGCCTTTATATTTTCTGTTGTCTTTTCCTCCTTCTTTCTCATTGAATTTCCTGCCTTCAGATACTTCACTATCAATCCTCCATAATTGTTTCTTTGAAACTGTAATCATTCTGGCTTATTCCAGGTGAAAAGGGAACACATTTCTTGTAGAAAGTCCAATAGGATTCTTAATCTTTCATTCTCCACTATTTTTTTCAAGATGATAGTGATGACTGCAAGAAAATCCTTTCATTTGATGAATGAGAAGTTAGTCCTATGAAGCAGAACTATCTGTAAAGAGTTGAAGTTGGTTTCATTTTGTTGATTTTGTGTGAGTCTGTATACAGAGATGATTCACTGTGGGTTCCAGAACACAAAAATAAACAGCTCCATCCAGTAGAGAAACACTTCCAATGTTTAGAGAAACTGAATTCTGATTTTCTAAAACCAAAGTAGTAGAAAACTTTCCCTCGCGGAAGTGATTATTGCTGGATCTTGCATTGTAAGCAGTTAGGATTAGTTCAGGTCTTTGGTGTTTATATTGACGATACCAATAAAGGTATGGATTGAAGCTAAGAGTTTTGAAGTCACAAGGCAAAGTGGCATCTTCTCCCTCTAGGATTTCCATGTTGTTTTGTTTTTGGGACACCAAATCGCTTTGAGAAGTTCCTTAAGAGAAGAAAAACGAAATCAGTACACCAGAATATCCCTCAAAATTGTTACAAGTTTGGAATATATATCTTCATCTTTGCATCTTCCTTTTCCATGATAACTTTGGAGAAGAATATTAAGACGTACAGATCTTCATTCACCTTAATCTCATTTGGGGACACTGAGCAAAACAAAGCACTTATCTGTCACCTATTTCATTTCCAGCTTTTAAATTATATTTTTTAATCATCTTCAAATGCTTTTTTAAGCAAAATGATTCAAAGCATTGCCATATGTGCAAGATCTGGGGAAAAACAGAATAGGTATAACATTCAACCAAATTCCTTTGTGGACAGCAGTTGTAAGGGTAATTTATGGATTTGGGTCACAACTAAAGTCACAATTCTATATACAGGTTTTGCAGTTTTAGGAAAGAGTGAAAATAAAACGATCAGGCTTTAGATTAAATTTTCATTTTATCAAAATCTTAGTTTTCAAACCTCTTCATCTTCTTTCCTAGACTTGATTTAGTCAATCTGTATTTCTGTTAATAAATTCAGAGGAGGAAGAGGAGGAGGAGGAAAGGAGGAGGATAGTAGATTTATTACCTGATTTCAAGAGCAATAAAAAAAATTCCCAGGAAAATCAAGTAATGGTTTGTTTGAGAAGGAAAATACATCCTTGGAACAATGAGGAAAACCAACATTCTCCTTCACTTCTTACATTTAGAAAAAGCTATAAACCAGAGGGTGGTTTTCTTTTGGGGCAAACAGTTGTGTTCATCACACAGGGCCTCAGTTGTGGTTTTTATGTCAAGCAGGAGGAAGTGTGAAGGTCTAGACTGCCCTCTGGAGGAGAAACATCTATCAACATATATTTTTTTATTCTACTTTGCATCCATCTTAAAATGTCCTAATGTGGTGGTGGCGAACCTATGGCACGCCTGCCAGAGGCGGCACTCAGAGCCCTCTCTTTAGGCACACGTGCCGTTGCCCCAGCCTTGCCACCTCCTGTGACCCCCTCCTCACCAGCATCCCCCCTGGAGGAGAGTCGTCCCCGAGCGTGGCCCACGCGGAGAAGCGTACCCAAGGACATGTCATCCAGGCAGCGTAGACAAGACTCTGCCCTCATGCCCCATTGCACACAGTTGATGCTGAGGGGCGCGGGCAGAGGGCATGGCTGCCATGGCGCTTCTGGGCTGCTTGGGTGATCTGCGGCGGGCCCTGGAGGCAGTGAGTGGCCCTGTGGGAAGGTGGGGTGGGGGTGGGGTGGGGGTGGAGCCAGTTTTTGGGCACTCGGTCTCTAAAAGGTTCACCATCACTGTCCTACTGGATTTAACTCACAGTGCCCAGCCAATGTGGCTGATGAAACATGGGGGGTTGTATTTTCAGTCTATCTGAATTTTCCAGACGGAAGAGGGCTCCATATCTAGAACAGCTGACTTAGAATATAGAAAGTCAACACACCCCTGATAAAATGCCAAGTTTTTGAAATGTAACTCTCAAAGCAATGTGGCTGATGAGAATATGGGGAGTTGTAGTTCCAGCAGGATGAGGGCTGTGTTGTTGTTGTTAGTTGCAAAGTCATGTCCGACCCATCGCAACCCCATGGACAACGTTCCTCCAGGTCTTCCTGTCCTCTACCATCTTCTGGAGTCCATTTAAGTTCACGCCTGCTGCTTCAGTGACTCCATCCAGCCACCTCATTCTCTGTCATCCTCTTCTTCTATTGCCCTCAATCTTTCCCAGCATTAGGCTCTTCTCCAGTGAGTCCTTCCTTCTCATTAGGTGGCCAAAGTGAAAAAAGGCAACTCTGAGATAATGTGATTGAGCTATAGGAAATTATAGAGGAATGGATATCCTCCATCCCTCCCAATATTTTTGTCATATTTAATTATGGGAGGGTAGGCAACCTTGGCTCTTTTATGACTTGTGGACTTCAACTCCCAGAATTCCTGAGCCAGCTATGCTCATTGAAGTCCACAAGTCATAAAAGAGCCAAGGTTGCCTACCACTGAATTAGGGGATTAAAAAAAAGTCTTAATCTGGAATTGGAATCAACTGCTAAGGAAACAAATTCACCACTCACCCTTCCAATCATTGCAGCAAGATTGCTCACTTGTACATTCAAATTCAGAGGTGTGTCTTCACACCTGCCTTTCTTTCCTGTCTCTGGAGGCAGCTGTATTTTAAGAAAGGGTTCTTGACAAAGAGAGTCACTAGGATGTGACACAGTGTCTCCGATAGCACAGAGATACAATGCCTGGTCCTCAAAGGTGACTTTGGTGAAGGAGAGGGTGCTATTTTTTCGGCTATGATCAACAACCAAGGAAATTCGCTCTACTACATTGCTTTTTGATGGTTCTTTGTATCCTGTTGCAATGAAATGAGGAGGCTGGCTAGGGAACTGGCGGTACCAATAGATGTGTTCGTTGCTTTGAATATTGGGGTGAGAGCAAGAAAGATCAGCTTTTCTTCCATTTAATGCTTCTAGCAGGGGTTCCTGGTCAGGCTTTTCAGCTTGGCAGAGAAGGGTTCCTGTAAAAACAAACACAGGCAAAGGACAGGAAGTCAACATCTGTAGTCCCTGATAAAAGTATTGGAAGTTCATGCATCAAAGATACAGCTTGGATATCGATATATAAAAAGTGATGAGCAGAACTATCTATCTGAAGTATTGATGGGTTCTGCCTAATTAGAGGGATCAATTGGGATATGAATGGGGCTCTTTGCAGAGATGGTTTAGTGGATTCCTGTGTTCTGCATTTGACTAGAGGATTTTAATGGTAGCTTTCTACTCCATGTTTTCAGTTATTCTAGTTTTTTGTTTGTTTGTTTTAATGAAGGCCTTTTGCTCTACAACCATCTATATCTTATCTCTCTCTCGGAAGTACTTAAAGAGAAATGTCATGTACTAAGTAGAAAAGGAGTTTTGTAAAGGGAATGGTCAACTTTTTCTAGTCCTTCTATTCAAATTCCATTGTTGAATTGAAATTGTTGACCATTGCATAGCTATAGTAGAAGTTAATTGTAATGGAAAATTCTAGGTATATGATTAGGAGATTTCTCCATATGGTTCTCTGAGGCATCTTACGCCAGGAAGATATATTTTAAGACCGTCGAAAGTGTCATTGTGGTCTGTTATTTAAACTATTGGATTAAAGTTCCCCGTGAAATCACCCACCCTTCAGTTTTGGAAACCCAAGGGGTGATCATGGGCTAGTCTTTCTTTCTCAGAAAATATTGTTTTGGGGAATACAAAATGAGGAGAGGTCCTATGTAAGCCATCCTCAGTTCTTGGAAGGGAGGCAAAGTGCAAAGAATAAAAATGAATACAAAATGTAAAACCTTAAGACCAAAACTAGAAAGAAAAATAGACACAGATGCCCAAAAGTGATGCCCTAAATATTACTTACTTGACATGAGAACCAATAATATTAGCGAGAAGGATGCCAAATTCATGATGGGGAGCTGATACATTTAGAGAAAGCAGGTTGTATCTTGTCTAAACAATGAGCCCTTGCAAGAATCTCTCTTGCTTTCTTCTGACTGCCTTCTCTCTATTGTGGTTTTTGGTCTGTTTCAGCACAGTCCCATGACTGTTTCATTGGCTGTCAACTACATGAATCTAATTTGCCTTCATTTGTATATGAATTTAGCTCCCCACACTGGTAGGAGAGTCTAAATTGAGAAACAATGTAGAGTTTATTAAGATGAAATGCAAGAACCAGCCTATCATGAAAGGTGGCTGATGTTCTCACAGATTGGGAAGAGGGACAACCTCAGTTTGTCTTGCCACAGTCTTCTCTCAGCCACGGAACTTCACCAAATAACAGGGGTGCCCAGAGGGGTGTCAAAAAAAAACCAAAGTGGCTGTGGATGCATTTTGTAGTTTTTGAACATCCTTGTAGATGAATAGAACAGAACAGAACAGAACAGAATAGAATAGAATATAACCTTGGAGGTCTTCAAGTCCAGCCCCCTGCTCAAGCTATACCATCTCAGCCTCTTCTTAAAAAATCTCCAGTAATGGAGCACCCACAATTTCTGGAGGCAAGCTGTTCCACTGGTTGATTGTCCTCACTGTCAGGAAGTTTCTCCTTAATTCCAGGTTGCTTCTCTCTTTGATCAGTTTCCGTCCATTGTTTCTTGTCCTGCCCTTGGTGCTTTGGTGAATAACGTGACCCCCTCTTCTTTGTGGCAGTCCCTCAAATACTGGAATACTGCTATCATGTCTCTCCTATTTCTTCTTTTCTTTAGACTAGCCCAGGGGTAGGCAACCTCGGCTCTTTTATGGCTCAGGAATTCTGGGAGTTGAAGTCCATGAGTCATAAAAGACCCGAGGTTGCCTACCCCTGGACTAGCCAAACCCAAGTCCTGCAACGGTTCTTTGTATGTTTTAGTCTCCAGGCCATTGATCATCTTAGATACCATACTTTGGATTGATGGTTCTCTCTTTCAACAGGATGGTTACTCTGAAGGGAAACCAAATGCAAAGTTTCCCCAGAAGCTAGAATGAGCTGCTAGAGAAAAGGTGGGAGAGAACCATTAATTGTAACAAAAACAGTTGAGTTTGAACACACTCATGTTCCCGTTTGAGAATTGGGCTATGGGCTGCACCCTTGTTTGCTGATGATTAGACTGGCATTCTCTACGTTTGTCAGGATCCCAATGGCTGGAATTCTAGCCAGTGAAAAACAATTGTGTGCTGATTGTCTTCCATACACTGAATGGCACAGAGATTGTATTTCTATCCCTCGTCCTGAATCATTATCTTGTGAATTCTTTATTAAAAATCACATTAAAAAATACAAGACATTGGATTTGAATTAGATTTTTTTATTATTATTATTTACATAAAGACTCTTCTCAATGGATATAGAAAGTCAACACATCTGTGCTAAAATGCCAAGTTTTGGAAATGTAACTGTCAAAACACCCAGCCAATGTGGCTGATGAGATTTGGGGGATTCTAGTTCCAGGGTATATGACTGCACCAGCCAGATGAGGGCTGTATATTTTGGAAAATAGGCAACTCTGGGATAATGTGATTGAACTGTACGACATTATGGAGGAATGGATATCCTCCCTTCCTTTCTCCATCCCTCCCAATATTTTTGTCATATTTTAGGGGATTTTTTTAAAAAGCCTTAATCTGGTGTTGAAATGAATTGCTAATTCACTACTCATCTTTTCAATCACCGTCTGGAGCAAAAATGCTCACTAGTATATTAAAATTCAGAGGTCTTTTTTCACACCTGTCTTTCTTTCCTCCGTCTCTGGAGGCAGCTGTATTGCAAGAAAGGGTTCTTGCCAAAGAGAGTCACTAGGATGTGACACAGTGTCTCCAACACCACAGAGATACAGTGCCTGGTCCTCAGAGGTGACTTTGGTGAACGAGAGGAAGTTATTTTTTCGCTCGTCAGGAATAATCAAGGAAATTCTCTCCCCTTTGATGGCGTCCAATGTTCCCTTGAATCCACTTGCAATTAAATGTGGAGGCTGGTTAGAGAACTGTTGGTACCAATAGATGTATTCATTGGTTTTAATGTTGGGGTGGGAGCACAGAAGATCGGTTTTTCTTCCATTTAATGCTTCCATCAGGGGTTCCTGGTCAGGTTTTTCAGCTTGGCAGAAAAGGGTTCCTGTAAAATTAAACACAGGCAAAGAACAAGAAGTCAACACGTGTGGTCCCTGATGGAACTCTTGGATGTTCTTGGATGAAAGATACAATTTGCATGTCTTTCTATAAGAGGTTCTGAGCAGTAGAACTGTCTCCCTGGAGGAGTGGTGGGTTCTCTCTAAGTGGAGGTTTCAACTGGGAACTGAATGGACTCTTGGCAGAGATGGTTTAGTGGATTCCTGGGCTGTGCAAGGGGTTTGACTAGAGGACCTCTGTGGTGACTTTCAAATGCACATTTTCTATGATTCTAGCTTTTTTAAAACACAGATTCTTTCCCTACAACAATCTCCACCCTATCTCTCTCCTGGAAGGAATGATGGAGAAATATTATGTAATAAGCAACAAAAAGAGTTTTGTGAAGGGAACCATCAACTTTTTCTACCTCTTCTGCTCAAATTCCAGCGTTGATTTGAAATTCTTGATCATTCCACAGCTATACTGAAAGTTGGTTGCGATGGAGAATTCTGAGCATATGGTTACGAGAATTCTCCATATAGCTCTCTGAGGTATCTTACCCCAGGAAAATATCTTCCAAGGGATTTGTGAGTGTCAGTGTGTTGTTCTGGTTAAGCTCTTGGACTAAGGGTAGGAACACTCATGAGGTTCCCCCCTTGGTTTTAGAAACCTATGGGGTGATCATGGGTTAGTCTTTCTTCTTTCTCAGACAATAATGTTTTGGGGAGAGCAAAATGAGGAAAGGTCCTATGTAAGTCACCCTCAGTTCTTGGAAGGGAGGCAAAGTACAAGGAATAAAAATATAATACAGAATATCAAACATTAAGGTCAGCCAGGAAGTAAAGTTTTGGAGCTACAGGAAAAGACCAAGCCTGGAAAGAAAAATGGGCATTAGGTCCCAGGAAGGGTACAAATTCCTAAATATTACTTACTTGACATGAGACCCAATAACATTAGTGAGAAAGATGCCAAATTCATGGTGAGGAAGTGATACATCTCAGTTGATCTAATTTAGTGAAAGCAGGTGCTATCTTGTTTAAAAGACAAGCCCTTAGAAGACTCTCTCTTCCTTTCTTCTGGTGTCTTCTCTCTGTTGTGGTTTTCTGTGTGTTTCAGCAGAGAGTCCCATGACTGTTTGATTGGCTGTCAATTATATGAATCCAGCTCCTCTCACTGGTAAGATGTCCCACTTTGAGGAGGCAAGGAGAGGTATTAAGAAATTCAAGAACCAGAAGATGGCAGGTCTTCTCAAGGTTTGGAAGAGGAACAACCACAGTTTGTCTGCCACAATCTTCTCTCAGCCATGGAACTTCACCAAATAGCAGTGGTGCCCACAGGGGTGTCAAAAGAACACGAGGTGGCTGTGGATGCATTTGGTAGTTTTTTAATATCTTTGTGGATACTGTACTTTGGATTGTGGTTCTCTCTGTCAACAGGATGCTTGCTCTGAAGAGAAACCAAATGCAAAGTTTCCCCAGAAGCTAAAATGAGCTGCTAGAGAAAAGATGGGTGAGAAACAGTTGAGATTGAACACATTCATGTACTCATTTGAAAATTGAGCTATGAGCTGCATCCATGTTTGCTGATGATTAGACTGTCATTCTCTACATTTGTCAGGATCCCAATGGCTGGAATTCTAGCCAGTGAAAAACAATTGCGCTGATTGTCTTCCATACACTGAATGGCCCAGAGATTGTATTTCTGTCACTCTTTCTGAATAATTATCTTAAAGATTCTTTATTAAAAATCACAGATTTTTTTTTTAAAAAAACACAAGACATTGGATTTGAATTAGTGGTAATAGCAGATTTTATTATTATTATTATTATTATTATTATTATTATTATTATTATTATTATTATTATTATTATTTACATAAAGACTCTTCTCAATGATTTTTTGTATACTTTTAACTATCACAGAGGAGGGGGTCAATTTATTTTCCAAAGCACCATAGGACAGGACAAGAAACAATGGATGAAAATTAATCAAAGAGAGAAGCAACCTTGAATTAAGGAGAAACTTCCTGACAGCAAGGACAATTAACCAGTGGAACAGCCTGCCTCCAGAAATCATGGGCGCTCCACGACTTTAAGAAGAGACTGGACAGTCACTTGTCTGAAATGGTATAGGTTCTCCTGCTTGAGCAGGGGGCTGGGCTAGAAGACCTCCAAAGTGCCTTCCAGCTTTATTTTTATGAAGATTAAATTTATTTGTGCTTCTCCACATAATGGACATTTGTAATGAGAGAGTTGAGATCCAGTCCATTCTTATTGTGACCAAGTGCTCTTTTTCTTATTTTGTCCTCAAGTAACCATCACTACTGGTATCTCTATTTCTTCCCTTTCCGACATTCACTTGGTCCCTACTGTACGGTCTTTATATTTCCTTATTTTGCTTCCTTGTGTTTCACTCTCTTCTGTCTCCAAATACTTCAGTTTCAGTTCTTCATATTGGTTCCTTTGGAGCTAGGTGAAAAACAAATATGCCAGGTGAAAAATAAATACGTTATACATATGTTTCTTTTAGAAAGTCCGGTAGGATCTTAATCTTTCCATTCTCCACCACTTTTTCATGATGATGGTGATGACTGCAGGAAAAAAATCCTTTTTTTGGATTTTTACAGAATTTTCTGTAAAGTGTGTGAGGTTGGTTTCATTTCGTTGACTTTTGTGTCAGTCTATTTACAGTCATGATTCACTGTGGGGTTCAGAACACAGAAATAAACAGCTCCATCCAGTAGAGAGACACTTCTAATGTTCAGAGGAACTGAATTCGGATTTCCTAAAACCAATGTGGTGGAAAACCTTCCCTCCTGGAAGTGATTATTCCCGTATTTGTAAGCAGTCAGGATGTGTTCAGGTCTTTGGTTTCCATACTGACGATACCAAAAAAAGGACGGATTGGAGCTGAGAGGTTTGAAGTCACAAGACAAAATGGCATCTTCTCCTTCTCGGATTTCCATGTTGTTTTGAGTTTGGGACACTGAATCGCTTTGAGAAGTTCCTTAAGAGAGGAAAAACAAAATCAGTACCCCAGAATATCCCCCAAAATTGATACAGAGTTTGGAATGTATATCTTGGTCTTTTCTCAGAAAAGGAAAAGATTCGGTATAGAGTTCATTTGTGGACACTGACCAGAACCATATAGTTATCTTTCCCATATTTCTCCCAATTTATATTCACATTTTTAAATCAGCATTTTAATCATCCAATGTTTAAAAGAAAACATTAAAGCACATCTATCTCTGCAAGATCTTGGAAAAAAATGAATACCTACAGATTTTGACCACATTTCATTTTGGACAGAGGTTATTAGGGTAATCTATTGCCTAAGGTTAAACACAGAAGGCAGAAACATGGACATGGATCACGGCTGAATACAGTATTCCATAATCTTGTTTTGCACTTGTAGGAAAGAAGGAATGTAAAATTAGGCATTGGATCAGATTTTCACTTTATCCAATTCTTGATTTTCAAATCTCTTCATTTTCTGTCCTAGACTTGAACCTAGACTTTCCTAAACCATCAATCTGTATTTCTGTTAATAAATTCAGAGGAAGAGGAGGAGGA
>NW_015386690.1:194398-198951 GCF_001527695.2 Protobothrops mucrosquamatus
GGCTGAATACAGTATTCCATAATCTTGTTTTGCACTTGTAGGAAAGAAGGAATGTAAAATTAGGCATTGGATCAGATTTTCACTTTATCCAATTCTTGATTTTCAAATCTCTTCATTTTCTGTCCTAGACTTGAACCTAGACTTTCCTAAACCATCAATCTGTATTTCTGTTAATAAATTCAGAGGAAGAGGAGGAGGAAGAAGAAGAAGGAAGAGGAGGAGAGTTTTTCAGTAAAAATATTACCTGATTTCAGGAACAATAAGAAAAATCCCAGAAAAATCAAATAATGGTTCAGTTGAGAAGGAACAAGCATCTTTGGTACTCTGAAGCAAACCAATCTCCTCCTTTGCTTCCTACATTTAGAAGAACCTGTAAATGAGAAAGTAGTTTCTTTTTTGGGCAAGCAATTGAATTCATCACAGATGGCCTCAACTGTGGTTTTCAGTTTAAGCAGGTGGTTTGAGAAAGGATGGAGAAACAATGAACTTCTAAACTGCCCTCTGGAGGACAAATATGTAAATTGTTTGATTCTACTATGCATCCATCCTGAAGCATCCTAAAGTGTTTAGGATAGTAACTCTCAAAATACCCAGATGATGTGCTGATGAGATATGGGGAATTGTTAAGTCCAATGTATCTGAATGCACCAACCTGAAGAAGGCTCCATATCTAAAATAGCTTGGTTGGATGTGGGCTTTCTCTACAAAACAGGGACTGGAACGTTGTCACTGGAGTGAGGATTATATACAGTGGATATAGAAAGTCAACACATCTGTGCTAAAATGCCAAGTTTTGGAAATGTAACTCTCAAAACACCCAGCCAATGTGGCTGATGAGATTTTGGGGAATTCTAGTTCCAGGGTATATGATTGCACCAGCCGGATGAGGGCTGTATATTTTGGAAAATAGGCAACTCTGGGATAATGTGATTGAATTGTACAAAATTATGGAGGAATAGATATCCTCCCTTCCTTTAGCTCTATGGGACAGAACTCTCTATACAGAGTCGAGTTTGATAATAATAATAATAATAATAATAATAATAATAATAATAATAATAATAATAATAATAATAATAATAATAATAATAATAATAATAATAATAATAATAATAATAATAATAATATAACAAAATGCAAAGACCTACAAATAGAAATAGAACTGTGGCAAAGGCAAGCAAGGGTGGTACCAATAGTAATAGGCAGCTTGGGTGCAATCCCAAAACAACTGGAGCACCACTTGAACACCATCATTGGCATTGACACATTCGCTATTAGTCAATTGCAAAAGGCAGCCTTACTAGGAACTTCTTCCATCCTGCGACAATATCCGTAACACTATCAAACATCCACATCTGCCTATCCCAGGTCCTTGGTAAGGATAAATCCAGTCTGAACATCTGGCTGACTGTGCGATGATCAATAATAATAATTAACAATTGTCGATAAGAAAAACAAAAAAATCTGGATAATGGACATGGCAGTGCTTGGAGACAGCAGAATATAAAAGAAAGAAGATAGCAAAATAGTAGAAGATAGCAAAATACAAAGACCTACAAATAGAAATAGAATGAATGTGGCAAAGGCAAGCAAGGGGTAGTACCAATAGTAATAGGCACCTTGGGTGCAATCCCAAAACAACTGGAGCACCACTTGAACACCATTGGCATTGACAAATTCACCGTTAGTCAATTGCAAAAGGTGGCCTTACTAGGAACTGCTTCCATCCTGCGACGATATCTGTAATACCATCAAACATCCACATTTGTCTATCCCAGGTCCTTGGTAAGGACTTGATAGGTAGACAAAAATGCCAAATCCAGTCTGAACATCTGGCTGACTGTGTGATGATCAATAACAATAGTAATAGTAATAAAGTTGAAAGGTGCCGTGAAGGTCATCTCCAGTCCAACCCTCTGCTCAGGCAGGAAACTCTATACAATTTCAGACAAATGGTTGTCCAGTCTCTTCTTAAAAACTTCCAGTGTTGGAGCATTCACAACTTCTGGAGGGAGGTTGTTCCACTGATTAATTATTCTAACTTTCAGAAAATTTCTCCTTAGTTCTAGGTTGCTTCTCTCTTTGATTTGTTTCCATCCATTGCTTCTTGTCCTGCCTTCAAGTGCTTTGGAGAATAGCTTAATTCCCTCTATTATGTGGCAGCCCCTGAGATATTGGAACACTGCTATCATGTCACTCCTTGTCCTTCTCTTCATTAAATTAGACATTCCTTATATGTTTTAGCCTCCAGTCCCCTAATCATCTTTGTTACTCTTCTCCATACTCTTTCTAGAGTCTCAACATCTTTTTTACATCGTGGTGACCAAAACTGGATGCAGTATTCCAAGTGTGGCCTTACCAAGGCATTGTCAAGTGGTATTAACACTTCACATGATCTTGATTCCATCCCTCTGTTAATGAAGCCTCGCACTGTGTTGGCTTTTTTGTCAGCTGCAGCACACTGCTGGCTCATATTTAAGTGATTATCCACTAGGACTCTGAAGTCCCTCTCACAGTTGCTACTATTGAGCTTTTAATTTATTGAGCTACTTTTGTGTGAGTCTATTTACAGTCATGATTCACTGTGGGGTTCAGAACACAGAAATAAACAGCTCCATCCAGTAGAGAGACACTTCTAATGTTCAGGGGAACTGAATTCGGACTTCCCAAAACCAAAGTGGTAGAAAACTTTCCCTCCTGGAAGTGATTATTCTCGTATCTGTAAGCAGTCAGGATTTGTTCAGGTCTTTGGTTTCCATACTGACGATACCAATAAAGGGATGGACTGGAGCTGATAGTTGTGAATTCACAGGGCAAAATGGCATCTTCTCCTTCTAGGATTTCCATGTTGTTTTGTTTTTGGGACAGTGAGTCACTTTGAGAATTTCCTTAAGAGAAAAAGAAGAAAAAAAATCAGAACTCCAGAATATTCCCCGAGATTGATACAGAGTTTGGAATGTATATTTTGGTCTTTGAATCTTCTTTTTCTGAGATATTAATGGAAAAGATTCAATACGGAGCAAAACTATTTACTTATCTATCACATATTTTATTTCCCATTTAAAGCAGGAATTCAAGATCTATTTCTTTTTTTAAAAAAAAATATCACTTAAATCACTTAAAGAACTGCCAAAAGTGCAAGATCTGGGGAAAAAAGAGAATGTCAATAGCTTTCAACCACATTCCTTTGTGGACAAAAGTTGTTAGGGCAATTTATGGCAGGCAAATCACAAGGTTAGAGAAAGAAGATAGATCACAGCTGAGCTCAATGTTCCATATACTTGTTTTGCACTTTCAAGAAATAATGGAAGTAAATTTATCAGACATTACATCAATTTTTCAATTTAACAATTTTTTCTTAACTTTCAAAACCCTTGGTCTTCTTTCCTATACTTTGTTTAGTGAGTCTGTAGTTGTTAATAAATGTAGAGGAGGAGGAGGATGGAGGAGGAGGAGGAGGAGGAGGATGGAAGAGAATGAGAATGGAATGAGAAGGAGAGGTTTCCAGTAGAAATATTACCTGATTTTAGAAGCAATAAGAAAATTCCCACAAAAACCAAGCAAGGGTTTGGTTGACAGTGAAAAAGCATCCTTGGTACTCTGAAGCAAACCAATCTCCTCCTTTGCTTCCTACACTTAGAAGATGCTGCAATTGAGAATACGGTTTCCTTTTTGGGCAAGCAATTGAATTCATCACAGGATGGCCTCACTGCGTGGTTTTCAATTTAAGCAGGTGGTTTGAGAAAGGATGGAGAAACCATGAAGTTCTAAACTGCCCCCTGGAGGACAAAAACCCACCAACTGGTAAATTGTTTGCTTCTTCCTTGTATCCTTCCTAAAGCAGTGGTTCTCAACCTTTTTAATGCCGCGACCCCAACCGGTCGTAAGTCGAGGACTAAACCGGTCGTAAGTCGAGGACTAAACCGGTCGTAAGTCAAGGACTACCCAACCGGTTGTAAGTCGAGGACTTTCCCTGCCCGGGAGCGCCGCGCATGCGTGGTTCCGCCCCCTGCGCCGGCCGAGGCGTAGCTGGCAAGTGGCAGAGACGGAGCAGGCTGACCACCAGCTGGCCCAGCCCATGGGAAGTAAGGCACCTGCCGGAAAAGGGGGAAAAAAATGGCGGACAGCCTTGCTTGGCGACCCCCATGAAATGGTCGATCGACCCCAAATGGGGTCCCGACCCACAGGTTGAGAACCACTGTTCCTAAAGTGTCCTAATGGATTTAGGTCAGTAACTCATAAAATGACTAGCTAAGGTGACTTACAAGAATATGGGGAGTTGTAATTCCAGTGTATATAATACTAATACTAATACTAATACTAATACTAATACTAATAATAATAATAATAATAGTAATAATAATAATAATAATAATAATAATAATAATAATAATAATAATAATAATAATAATAATAATAATAAAAAAGTTGGAAGGGACCTTGGAGGTCATCGAGTCCAACCCCCTGCTCAGGCAGGAACCCTACACCATTTCAGACAAATGGCTGTCCAGTCTCTTCTTAAAAACTTCCAGTGTTGGAGCATTCACCGCTTC
>NW_015386690.1:199516-200849 GCF_001527695.2 Protobothrops mucrosquamatus
TGGAAGGGACCTTGGAGGTCATCGAGTCCAACCCCCTGCTCAGGCAGGAACCCTACACCATTTCAGACAAATGGCTGTCCAGTCTCTTCTTAAAAACTTCCAGTGTTGGAGCATTCACCGCTTCTGGAGGCAGGTTGTTCCACTGGTTAATTGTTCTAACTGTCAGGAAGTTTCTCCTTAGTTCTAAGTTGCTTCTCTCTTTGATCAGTTTCCACCCGTTGCTTCTCGTCCTGCCTTCAGGCGCTTTGGAGAATAGCTTGACTCCCTCTTCTTTGTGGCAGCCCCTGAGATATTGGAACACTGCTAACATGTCCTCCCTCATCCTTCTCTTCGTTAAACTAGACATACCCAATTCCAGCAACCATTCCTCATATGTTTTAGCCTCCAGTCCCCTAATCATCTTTATTGCTCTTCTCTGTACTCTTTCTAGAGTCTCAACATCTTTTTTACATTGTGGTGACCAAAACTGGATGCAGTATTCCAAGTGTGGCCTTACCAAGGCATTGTAGAGTGGTATTAATAATAGCTTCGTTGTATGTGGGCTTTCTCCAACAGATTGGAGCTTTCTCATTGGCGTGAGGATTATTTACAGGTCCTCCACAAAACCACTTTCCCAGGACATCTCATGGGATTTTTCTGTTAGAATCGAGGATACATTGTCTATGGAGATTCTCAGTCCTCCAGGTCATGGTTGTCCCCAGAGATGCGTTTTCACGAGGCAACTGGACATTCTTGTTTTTCTTCAAAGATGTTTTGCTTGTCATCCAGTTCGGACTGGATTCCCCCTCATCTTCAAAGAAAAACAAGTTGCCTCATGAAAAAGCATATTTTGAAAGGATACATACCATTTTCACAAGGGGGCACAATAGCTCAGAGGCTGTACACACCGAGCTTTTCAGTTGGGAAGCTGACCGCCAGGGTTCAAGACTGACGCGCCGCACAACAATGTGAGCTCCTCTTACTTGCCCCAGCTCTTGCTAACCTAGCAGTTTGAAAGCATGAAAATGTGAGTAGATTAATAGGTACCACAGTGCCTAGGCATAGAGTCACGTCAGCCACATGACCCCGGAGGTGTCTTTGGATAATATTGGCTCCCTCGGCTAAGAAACAGAGATGATCACCATGCCCTAGAGTAGTGTGCTGCAGCTGCCAAAAAAGCCAACACAGTGCTGGGCTGCATTAACAGAGGGATAGAATCAAGATCACGTGAAGTATTAATACCACTTTACAATGCCTTGGTAAGGCCACACTTGGAATACTGCATCCAGTTTTGGTCACCACGATGTAAAAAAGATGCTGAGACTCTAGAAAGAGTACAGAGAAGAGCAACAAA
>NW_015386690.1:202912-216898 GCF_001527695.2 Protobothrops mucrosquamatus
CGGGCCCTCTCTGAGGGGGCCAAGATTTCGCCCCCTATAGTCAGCGATGGGGTCAGCTGACTATGCCGAGGCGCCGGCAGCCACAGCCACTCGGTCTTGGAGGGGTTGAGCCTGAGTCTGTTCCTCCCCATCCAGACCCGTACGGCCTCCAGGCAACGGGCCATCACGTCAAGGGCATCGTTGGGGTGGCCTGGGGTGGTGCCATCCAGAGCACAAAAATAGACCACGAAGTCTATCGCCTCCATGGACATGTTGGTCATTTTGGAGGTCTTCTTCTGGTGGTCCTTTTTTATTTTTTTTAAATAATGTTTTTAAAAATAAATAAACCCACCCTCCTCTCTCTACCAACCAGAGACAGCACTGACCCTCAACCAATCCACGCAAGCCTCCCCCCCAGTTCACTTCCCTGACCTGATGTAACCTCCCCATCGCAAGACCCCATCACAAGACCCATCACAAGCCTCTCACTGATGACTCACACCTGGCCCATCACGAGACCCATCACAAGACCCTCACTTGACACACTCACAACTGAAGCCCTTGTAACAGAAGAACATTGACATCTCCCCCAAACTCCACTGAAGATGTTACCTAGCCTGGTAACGAAACGTTCAGAAACTAACTCACAAGCTCAGAGAATGAACGTTCACCCTCAAACCCTCCCTCCTTCATTCAGGGATGGAAAGGGAGCCTTAGTAGACAGCAAGTGCACCAGATGAAGCACTGTGTCTCCTGAAACACAATAATACCAGGCAGCATCTTGAAAAGTTACTCTGTTGATGGAGAAGAAGCTCATTTTTTGGACCCTTGATATAAATAAATAGCCTTGAGGACTGTGCGTCTCAACTGTCTTCTCATATCCGAATGCCAAGATATGAGGTCCCTCCTTTGGAAACTGCCGGTACCAAAATATATTTTCATTCAGCCCTAGGGAGGTATGGTGGCAAGACAGGTTGAGCTCTTTTCCAGCAGTTCCTAAAATGAAGTAATCTTTGCCATGTTTCTGAGCTGAGCATTGAAGAATCTCTGGAGAAAAAACAAAGAGGAAGAGGTGGAGGAATTAGACAACAATCCTTAAACATTAGAATTCTGCTGTCCCACCCTAATCACATTTCTATCTTATGTATCTAATTTTATAGCCCCATCCATCTCTTTCTTCTCAGGAGAAAAAGAATTACTGAACATTTTCATGGTCACTCCTCTTCTGTTCAATATTTGTCCTCCTGTAATAATTTGAGAAGAGGACAACCAAAAGCAAAATAAATGGACTCTGTTTAACTAAAAGAAGGACTAAGGGTGACATGATAGCAATGATCCAATATCTCAGGGGCTGCCACAAAGAAGAGGGGGGGCGGGGTCAACCTATTCTCCAAAGCACCTGAAGGCAGGACAAGAAGGAATGGATGGAAACTAATCAAGGAGAGAAGCAACCTGGAATTAAGGAGAAATTTCCTGACAGAACTGTGGAACGGCTTGTTTTTAGAAATTGTGGATGCTCCATCACTGGAGGTTTTTAAGAAGAGATTGGACAGCCATTTGTCTGAAATGGTACAGGGTCACCTGTTTGAGCAGAGGGCTGGACTAGAAGATCTCCAAGCTCTCTTCCAAATCTATTGTTCTGTTATACTGGCAATTTGGGTACCATTAAAAGACTTGCGGAACCTGGAGAAGATTTATTTTTGTGGCTGCTAAGAGTTGACACCTGCTTGATGGCACATAACCAATTAATCATTCTATCCACACATATCATGGTCAGGAAGTCTTCTTGGAAATGTAGCAGTGACAAATGCATACTCACCTAATGACAAGAACATTGTGATGACTGAAGCCAGAGCACCACACATGGTTCCTTTTGAAGGTCACTGGTTGAAATAAACAGATTGGACCCTTCCCTCCCTTGGGAGTTTTACTGAATGAGAGAAAGCACAAATTGTTGTTTGCTGCACCTGAACAAGCAACACGAGGACAGAAAGAGGAGGAGGAGGAGGAGGAGGAGCTAGATCTAAGCTTAGACCTCAAGTTCAAGATGTTTGAGATGGACAGCGTTCTTACACTTCCTAAGGGAGGAAGGAGTGATAATAATAATAATAATAATAATAATAATAATAATAATAATAATAATAATAATAATAATAATAATAATAATAATAATAATAATAATAATTCCTGACTCAGGAATTCTGGGAGTTGAAGTCCACAAGTCATAAAAGAGCCAAGGTTGCCTACCCTTGGTACAGGACTCCTGCTTGAGCAGGGGGCTGGACTAGAAGATCTCCGAGGTCCCTTTATTCTAATCTACTCTTTAAAAAAAAAAAGACTTTTAAAAGACCTTTCAACTATAGAGAACCCCAAGAAAAATCCACCATAAGGAGAAGCTTAGAATACCAGACCTACATCGCCATCTAGTGGGAAGGAAGAAACAGTGCATAGTTATATTTTGCCTTTTAAATCTGTTTCTCTAACACTCATAGAACATACCTGCATTCATTCATTCATTCATTCATTCATTCATTCATTCATTCATTCATTCATTCTCTCCTTGATTAGATTCCATCCATTGTTTCTTGTCCTGCTCTCAGGTGCTTTGAAGAATAGCTTGACTCCCTCTTCTTGGTGGCAACCCCTGAGATATTGGAACACTGCTATCATGTCACCCCTCATCCTTCTCTTCATTAGACTAGACCAGAGGTAGGCAACCTTGGTTCTTTTATGACTCGTGGACTTCAACTCCCAGAATTCCTGAGCCAGCATGGCTCAGCTTGGAAACCTCTCTCTTTCCCCTCAGCATGGCTGGCCCAGGAATTCTGGGAGTTGAAGTCCACGAGTCATAAAAGAGCCAAGGTTGCCTACCCCTGGACTAGACATGCTCAATTCCAGTAACCATTCTTTAAATGTTTTAGCCTCCAGCCCCCTAATCATCTTTGTTGTTCTTCTCTGCACTCTTTCTAGACTCTCAACATCTTTTTTATATCTTGGCAACCAAAACTGGACGCAGTATTTCAAGTGTGGACTTACCAAGGCATTATAAAGTTGTATAACACTTTGTGTGATCTTGATTCTATCCCTCTATTAATGAAGCTTACTTTGTAACTTCTGCTTACTTTGAGCCCATGATTAAATATATATATATATATATATATATATATATATATATATATATATATATATATATATATATATATNTTTAAGGAAGGGAATTAACAAAACTGTCAGAAAAAAAGGGAAAAAATCAGATCTCCATGACTATTAATAATAATAATGATGATAAAGTTGGAAGAGACCTCGGAGGTCATCTAGTCCAACCTCCTGCTCAGGCAGAAAACCCTATACCATTTCGGACAAATGGCTGTCCAGTTTCTTCTTAAAAACTTCCAGTGTTGGCGTTCCACTGGTTAATTGTTCTAACTGTTGGGAAGTTTCTCCTTAGTTCTAGGTTTCTTCTCTCTTTGGTTAGTTTCCACCCGTTGCTTCTTGTCCTGCCTTCAGGCGCTTTGGAGAATAGCTTGACTCCCTCTTCTTTGTGGCAGCCCCTGAGATATTGGAACACTGCTATCATGTCCCTACTCGTCCTTCTCTTCGTTAAACTAGACATACCCAATTCCAGCAACCGTTCCTTATATGTTTTAGCCTTCAGTCCCCTAATCATCTTTGTTGCTCTTCTCTGTACTCTTTCTAGAGTCTCAACATCTTTTTTACATCGTGGTGACCAAAACTGGATAATGTATTTATTTATTTAGATAATTTAGATTGTTGCCCACTGTCAGATGGTGACACAAGGCGGCTTACACGGATATAAAAAGAATGAAAAATAACAAGGAGAAAAATAATAAAATAATAACCCACACCCACCAGCAACAATACTGTACACATTCAAACTAGCCATTTAATGGGCTGCATCCAGCTCTGGGGTTTATTTATGTATTTATTTATTGTGCATGTATCATCAGTAGAAATAGACTTTATAGAATATTGCAGAATACATTAGAGGTGCATCTGATTGATTAATTAATTTCATTTATATTGGTGTTAATGAGTATAAATGTGGGAGTTAAAGCCTCCAGTCTAATCTTGTAGCTTTCACCCTGCAGATGTCTGGGTGGGTCACTGTAGCTTAAGACCTGGCAAATAACTGAAAATTCCTCCATCTGCATTCTGCTAGTGTTTTCCGCTCTAGTTTGCTAGTTTTTGACTGATTCGTCTCCAGGTGCATCTCACTGGGTAGGTGAAGGCGCAGAGGTAAAAAGCAGAGTCGTTCAGCTGACTGGTGGCTTTGTTCAGGTTGAAGGTGCCCTGTCTCTTGTTTTCTCCAAGTATGTGAGACGCTTGAAAACCTTGGTTGTGTCCCTTATTTTCGGACAAAAAGAACCTGGGGGTTTGGCCAGGAAACTGAATGTACCAAAAGGGATCATTGGTGACAGACCAGTCAGCTTCATAGGAACACTGGATGGAGAAGGGGTTTCCTTCAGACACACTCAGGGTCCCCGTTATTTGTTCAACGGCGTCTTCTGCACTCGGTCCTGTGGAGAAGAGTTGAAGTCGGATGAACTTTCCCCTCTCTCGCATCCCTCTGTTTTTCGAACGTCATTCTTGTTTGATTGAAAATGGCATTGATTGTATATTTTTTTAACCTTCTGGAGAAATCAGCTCTTCTTTCCTTCCTTCCTTCCTTCCTTTCTCCCTCCCTCCCTCCCTCCTCCCTCCATTCTTTCCTTCATTCCTTCCCTCCTTCCTCTCTCCCAACTTTTTTCCTTCTTCTCATTCCCATCTCCTTCCTTCCTTATATTTCATTCCTTCCTTTCCTTTCCTTCATCTCTCCTTCCTTCCTTCCTTCCCTCCTCCCTCTCTCACTCCTTCTTTCCTTCCTTCTTCACATTTCCATCTCCTTCGTTCCTTCCTCTCTCCATCCCTCCCTCCCTCCGTCCCTCCCTCCCTCCCTTTCTTTCTTTCTTTCTTTCTTTCTTTCTTTCTTTCTTTCTTTCTTTCTTTCTTTCTTTCTTTCTTCTTTTCCTTCCTTCCTTCTTTCCTTCCTCTTCCATTCCGATCATATCCTCAGGGTAATCCCAAACTAGGACTTTATACAGAAATATGGGACAGACCAAGAGAGTCAAATTAAACGGTGAGGTTTGTGTGATTTTCATTATGCAAAGAGGGGCTAAAAAAAAAAGATGGTGACTTCTTCATATTGTCCTGAGTAAAAAAAATAAAGCTGGCATCAACCCCAAATGTTCTCTTCTGAAATGTCACTCAAAATCCCTCATCCTTAACTCTATTACAGGTGCTCTCCCTAAAACACTAATATCACATCTCACTAAATTAACCCTTTTTTCAAAGGATCTTTTCAAAGAATCTAGAACATGCAGTGCAAGAATTAATCCTGACGTGGAAAAGAATTACTTACTTAAGATTGTAACGATGACCATGATCCACACCCAGAAGATGGACATTTGACTGAATTAAGGATTGCAGACATAGCACCAATATCACAGATATTTACAGAATCGGACAGATTCTGATGGCTTCTAGACTTGAGACTGCATGCTCACAAGGACAAGATAAGCTACACAAGAGCAGATTCTGGACAAAATAAATACCTCCTCCTCCTCCTCTTCCTCCTCCTCCTCCTCCTCCTGTTTTAACTTCAGCTTAAAAATACTGCAAGCCACAGGATGTGGTTGGTGATGAAGATGCTAAAAAGTATTATAGAAAACTCAACAGTCAATGAAGGCTGAAGACTCTCTCAAGATTGCCACCTTGTGCCTGAACATGATATTAAATATCAGTGTTTAAAAGTAAGCTAGAGTTGTATGAGACCCAACTCCCAGTGCTGATATGTGTGTATCTGTGTGAGAGAGAGACAGAGAGAAAGAGAGACAGAGATAAAGAGAGATAGAGGTAGAGGGGGGGAGACAGAGAGACAGAGATGATGGATAGATGTTACAGCTATTAAATGAATCTGGCTTCTCCATTGACTTTGCTTGTTAGACGTTTGCAAAAGAGGATCACATGACCCAAAGACACTGCAACCATAACAACAACAACAACAACAACAACAACAACAACAACAATAATAATAATAATAATAATAATAATAATAATAATAATTGGAAGGGACCTTGAAGGTCATCGAGTCCAACCCCCTGCTCAGGCAGGAAACCCTACACCATTTCGGACAAATGGCTGTCCAGTCTCTTCTTAAAAACTTCCAGTGTTGGAGCATTCACAACTTCTGGAGGCAGGTTGTTCTACTGGTTAATTGTTCTAACTGCCAGGAAGGTTCTCCTTAGTTCTAGGTTGCTTCTCTCCTTGATTAGTTTCCATCCGTTGCTTCTTGTCCTGCCTTCAGGCGCTTTGGAGAATAGCTTGACTCCCTCTTCTTTGTGACAGCCCCTGAGATATTGGAAGACTGCTATCATGTCCCCCTTCGTCCTTCTCTTCATTAGACTAGACATACCCAATTCCAGCAGCCGTTCCTTATATGATTTAGCAGTCCCCTAATCATCTTTATTGCTCTTCTCTGTACTCTTTCTACAATCTCAACATCTTTTTTACATAGTTAACTTAGATAACTTAGATAACATTGTCTCTTATCCCAGCCCAGATGGATATTCTTCTTCATATCAAACACTGAGGAACGTCTACTCCAAAATAATTTGAAGAGCTAAGAATCCCAAAGGGGCTTTTTCAAAAGACAACTGGACCTCGTTTTTCCTTGAAGACATTTCCAAGAAGCTTCTTAAGTTCTTTAGTTATCATCCAAGAAATGTCTTCAGGGAAAAACAAAGTTCAGTTGCCTTTTGAAAAAGCACTTTTGGGACAACCATGAGCTTGGATGACTGAGAATCTCCATAGACAAGAGCTAAAAATATTTTCCACATCTTCAATTCCATTGCAAGCTTGATCTGGATTAAATCCAAGTGCATTCAGGGACCGTAATCCCAAAAGAACCATTAGAACGTTGATTTCTAACTTCACCTTCATTGCTTTTCTGCCCCTTTGTGCATTTTTTGTTAGCTTCTCATCTGCTTTGCCTCACTGTGTCTCTCAAGGCTTTGAAGCCAGAAAAAGAACAAAAATAGGCAGCAGAGTCATTCAGCTGACTGGCACGTCTTTGTAAATTGAAAGTCCCTTTTTGTTGGCTTTCATGGGGAATGTGAACAGCTTGAAATCCTTGGGAATTGTTCCAATAAGATGCCAAAAAGAATCTCAGAGACTGACCAGGAAACTGAACATACCAGAACGTGAAAAATGAGTCACTAAATGTTGCTTCATAGGAACAATTGAGAAAGACAGATTCTCCTTCAGTCACTGCCACAATGCCAGATGTTTGCTTCACTGACTGTCCTGTGCTTCCTCCTGGACAGAAGATAACGCAGAAGGCGTGAGGTTAGTTGGAGAGATGGACATGTAGGTCCTTCTGCTTCTTTTCAGAAACAGTCTTAGTGCTGCTATGAACCACATTCTCACAGTCTTCAAACATCTGTACTACGTATGAGGGCAACCCTGAACACATTCCTTCCCAGTTTTATATTATTTTCATAATGCTCACCACCAAACACATAACACACTGAAAGACACAGAGAGACATCACACGACTACAAGAAACTGGTGAAGGAGAGGAGAAGAAAAAGCAAGGGTGGTTTTGGCATAGGAGAAGGGCATGTCTAGACAAGATTCTCCCATCTGATTGCATGAGACCATTATGCACACAAATATGGAAAGATACTGAAATACCCACAAGGGTGGAATGACTGGGGAAGATGACAAAATTTGCAGAGAGGGCAACATTGACTGTATTGGATTGGGGAGAAAAAAATAAGTACACTTATTAATAACGGGAAACCCTTTATGGACTTTTTGCTGAAAATTTGAAAAAAATGAACTGGGAATTTATGGATTCAGAAAGAGCACAATATGGAAGACAGAAAATTATGGTGTTCTTTTAAAAAGGACGATAGATGATAAATTTGTTTATAACTGCTGTTAAAGCAGCTCTTGTAACACCTTGCAGAAAATTTACTGCCAATTTCTCAGAAATCTTGCAGGGAATTCTACGTTATCTCATTTCAATGAACTCAAAGGAATGAGTAGATGCCCAGCCCAAAACCATGGTTTAACATTGTTAAGAAATAAATACTTACTGAAAAGTGAGGTGATGACCAGAGACCACAACCACATTTTTTCAAGGTAAAGAATTTAGGTAGTAACCCTCAAAAGTCTTCCAAGGCGGTGTTATCAGCTTCAGAGCTTTCCTGCCAACTTTGCTGTGAAAGAGACTTAAAGTCTATACTATGCTTTCCTGTTACAAAGAAATGGGCTTCTAATATGTAAATTTGGTGGTAAAAGAAAGACAAACCACAACGTATGGTTCACAAAAATATGTGCTAAAGGGGACATCAGAGACGTTGTCTGGTAAGACTCATGTTGTCTCAAGATTGACATCCTGTGTTTTAAAATAGATTTAGCAGCTGGGTTGAAGGAAGGATCGCATCAACATCTTTTTTACACTGTGGTCACCAAAACTGGATGCAGTATTCCAAGTCTGGTCTTACCAAGCCATTATAAAGTGGTATTAACACTTCATGTGATCTTGATTCTATCCCTTGTTTAATGCAGCCCAGCACTGTGTTGGCTTTTTTTGGCAGGTGCAGCACATGGCTGGCTCATATTTAAGTGATTGTCCACTAGAACTCCAAGATCCCTCTCATAGTTACTACTATTGAGCGAGGTACCACCTACACCTTTTCTATTACCCCAGCCCAGATGGACATTCTTCTTTGAACTAAGGAATGTCAAATTCAATATATCATGAAGGGTTAATATGTTTTTCAACATCTCAGTCCCATTGCTGGCACATTTTGATATAAGAGACCTTAATCCCAAAGGAACTTTCATTGCTGAGCCTAGGATCACTACTTTTCTCCCCCTTTCTATGTTTTTTGTTGGCTTCTCCTCTACTTTTATCACATTGTGTCTCTGAAGGCACAGAAGTAGACAGCAGAATCATTCAACTGGATGGATGGCTTCCCCATGCTGAAAGTCCCTATTGGCTTGTTTTCATAGGGAATGTGAGTAGCTTGAAATCCTTGAGCGTTCTTGAAATATAAATCCAGAAATTATTTTGGGGGTTGACCAGGATGTTGGATGTACTAGTATGTCTCAAATTCACCTCTAAACCGTGCTGCATAGGAACAATAGAGAGAAAGAGATTGTCCTTCAGCAACAGTCACAATGCCAGGTTTTTGGTTCACTGTCTGTTCTGTACTTCGTCCTGAAGAGAAAATAATGGTGAATACATGAAGTTAATTGGGGAGGTGGACATGTAGATCCTCCTCCCGCTTTTCATAAACAACCTTGGTGCTGCTTAGACCTATTTTCTTGCTGTCTGCAAACTTCAATGCTAATTATGAGAGCTACCCTGGACAGGTTCCTTTTCAGTTTTATGTTCTTTCCATTATGCCCATCACCAAACGCACTGAAAACACACACATATACACACGCAAACTTCATTTCAACTGAATACTTTTGTTTGGATTCTTTAAATTTCTTGCAAATAATCTACTGCCAATTTTCTAGACATTATCCTAAGCATCCTGCTCTACCTGATTTCATGAAACCTAAATAACTCAAGTTATGCTCAGCCAAAACCAATAGCCTAACATTGTGAAGAAATAAATTATTACTTAAAAGTGAGATGATGGTAATGATGAGCAGAGGCCACAGCCACATTTTTCCAGATGAAGAATTGTGGTACTACGCCTCAAAAAATGTTTGGAGAATGTCAACGCTGGTGCTGCCACTTTCAAAGCGTCCCTGCCAAATTTGCTATAAAAGCAACTTAAAGGCTATAAAGCTCTTTCCTTTCACAAAAATATTGGCTTCTCACATGCAAATGTGGTGGAGAAATGAAGACAAACCACAGGATGTGGTTCACAAAACATATGTGCTACAGAGGATATCATACGTCGTCCGGTAAGACTCATGTCTCAAGATTGCCACCCTGTGTTTTAAAGTTGAGGTTAGTTAGCAGGTGGTTTGAAGGAAGGATCGCAGTGTTGAAGGTGATTTCTGAAAGAAAAATATTGTCATGGTTCCAAATGATGAACCCAACAAAGTCAGCACAGCTGAGACAGTCCAATCTCTAATGCAAAACTTTATTGAGTACATCACTTTGGCACGGATGAAAGGAAAGCTAGCTTTTACATATCTGGCACCAAACTCAGCTTATTAAAAGTATAGAAACTCCCGTTTCTCTAATAGTGCAGGTCACATTGTCCAATTAAGCTCCAGACAGTTATTATGAGAGAAAGTCAGTTCTTTGTAAACAGCATTTGAGTGACCTTGGTTCTTATGGCCTGGCCTTTTGGCACCTGAAATCCACATTCCACTCCTCCCCCCTCCCCCCTGAGTCTGAAGGTAAGCTAAGAAGCAATAGTGGCTGAAACAACATGAGCATTCTTCACAGCTTGATAAATATATTATTGGCCAACTGAATGGAGAGGAAAGTGGAAAGATAAATAGATGTGAGAGGGAGGGAGAGGGAGAGAGAAAGAGAGATCTACATGATACGAAATGTGAGTTTCAATCATTTTAGAGTTCAGAAGGGTTAAAATGGAAAGAGGAATCCTGATATTCAAAGTGATTCCAGATGGACAACTCACAATGCTATCATATAAGTAACATGAATAGATTGTGTCCTTGACTATGGAGATAAGTGATTCCAGATAGTTCGATAACATTTTCTCTTATCCCATCCCAAATGGTCATTTTTCTTGATTTCAGATGCTGAGGAACCTCTAGTGCAGGGGTAGGCCACCTTGGCTCTTTTATGACTCGTGGACTTCAACTCTCAGAATTCCTGAGCCAGCATGGCTCAGCTTGGAAACCTCTCCCTGTCCCCTCAGCATGGCTGGCTCAGGAATTCTGGGAGTTGAAGTCCACGAGTCATAAAAGAGCCAAGGTTGCCTACCTCTGGCCTAGGCCTAGGCTGCTTTATGACTCGTGGACTTCAACTCCCAGAATTCCTGAGCCAGCATGGCTCTGCTTGGAAACCTCTCCCTTTCCCCTCAGCGTGGCTGGCTCAGGAATTCTGGGAGTTGAAGTCCACGAGTCATAAAAGAGCCAAGGTTGCCTACCCCTGCTCTAGCGCAAGGTATACTGAAGGGGTAATGTGATTTTTCTACATCCCAGTTCCATTGCAGAGTTGATCTGGATGCAAATACAACTATATTCATGGGAGCTTTCATTTCTGAACTCAGCTTCAATGTTGTACTTTTTCTGTTGGCTTCTCCTCTGCTTTGTCACACTGTGTCATTGAAGGCACAGAAGTAGGCAGCAGAGTCCTTCAGTTGACTGGAATCTTTCTGCAAATTGAAAGTCCCGTTTTTCTTGTCTTTATGGTGAGTAGCCTGGAAGCCCTGTGGATTGTTCTCATATGATCCCAAAAGAAATTTCAGAGGTTGACCAGGGTGCTGAATGTACCAATATGGGTAATATGAGCCAATAGTCTGTGCTTCATAGGAACAATAGAGAAATACATGTTGTCCTTCAATAGCAGCCACAATGCCAGATGTTTGGTCCACTGACTGTCCTCTGCTTCTTCCTGGACAAAGGATAATGTAGAATTCATGCGGTTAGGCGGAGAGGTGGACAAGTAATTCCTTCTCCCTTATTTCAGCAATAACCTTGGTGTTGCTGCAACCCTGTTTCTCACCATCTTCCAACATCTATGCTAATTATGAGGGTCTACCTTGAATAAATTCTGTCTTAGTTTTATATTCTTTCCATCATGACCATCAGCAAACACACTGCACACACATTAATAACATAAGTGCAACAAACCAGTAGAGGAGAGGAAAAAGCAAGGGGTTTTGTTTTACATACAAAGTGATCGTGTCTAGAAAAGACATCTCCATCTGATTGCAGCACAACTATTAATCACACAAAGATTCTGGAAAGATTCTGAAATATCCACAAGGGAGGAATGGCTGGGGAAGATGACAAAATTTCCAGAGATGGCTAAACTGAATTCTTGGCTTGCTATAGAGTGGGAGAGACTGGAAACCCTTTATGGACTCCATGGACTTTTTGCTGCAAATGAACTGATGATGTACTGTATGTCTATGGAGATTCTCAGCCATCCAGGTCACAGTTATACCAAAGGTGCTTTTTCACGAGGCAGCTGGACTTTCTTGGGTTTTTTTTTTCTTTGAAGTTGTTTCACTTCTTATCCAAGAAGCTTCTTCAACTTTGACACCATCCAGTCAATGCTGAAGAAGCTTCTTGGATGAAAAGCAAAACGTCTTCAAAGACTGGAGGCTAAGGAAAGGCTGTTGAAATTGGGTATGTCTAGTTTAATGAAGAGAATGATGAGGGGGACATGATAGCAGTGTTCCAATATCTCAGGGGCTGCCACAAAGAAGAGGGAGTCAAGCTATTCTCCAAGGCGCCTGAAGGCAGGACAAGAAGCAACGGATGCAAACTAATCAAGGAGAGAAGAAACCAAGAACTAAGGAGAAACTTCCTGACAGTTAGAACAATTAACCAGTGGAACAACCTGCCTCCAGAAGCGGTGAAAGCTCCAACACTGGAAGTTTTTAAGAAGAGACTGGATAGCCATTTGTCCGAAATGGTATAGGGTTTCCTGCCTGAACAGGGGGTTGGACTAGATGACCTCCAAGGTCACTTCCAACTTTATCATTATTATTATTATTAAAAAACAAGGAAGTCCAGTTGTCTTGTGAAAAAGCACCTTTGGGATAACTGGTGATGTATGGATTAAGTAAGTAGAAAGGATAAAATACGTAAGGAAGGAAATTGGGATGCTCTCTTGAAAAGGATGATAGGTAATAGATTTATGTATTTTTAAAAAATGCATTTATTTGTAACTGCTGTAAAGAAATTCTTGTAATTCCTTGCAGATAATTTACGGCCAATTTCTCAGAAAGCTTCCAGGGGATCCCACCATGTGACCTCCTTTCAAAGGATTCAAATAAATGAGCATATGCCCATCCCAAAAAAACCCGTAATCTCACATTGTTAAGAAATAAATACTTACTTAAAAGTGAAATGATGATCATGAGCACAGACCACAGCCACATTGTTTCAGATGAAGAATGAACGTAGTAACCCCCCCCCCAAAGAAAATCCTCTCTTTGGAGGATTTTAAAGAGGGTGTTGTCACTTTCAGAGCTGCCCTGCCAACATTGTGAAAGAACGTTAAAGGCTATACGACTCTTTCCTATCACAAAGAAACCAGCTTCTAGCATGTAAATGTGGTGGTAAAAGGAAAACCAACCACAGGATATGGTTCACAAAGAATATGTGCTGCAGGAGACATCAGAGGAGTTGTCTGGTGAGACTCATGTTGACTCAAGATTGCCACCCTGTGTTTTAAAGTAGGTTTTAGATGACAACTGGGTTGAAGGAAGGATTCCAGTGTGAAAGGTGATTTCTGAAAGAAACAGATAATATTGGCCAGCTGAATGGAAGGTAATTGGGGAGATAAAGCATGTAAGGAATGGCTGCTGGAATTGGGTATGTCTAGTTTAACGAAGAGAAGGACGAGGGGGGACATGATAGCAGTGTTCCAATATCTCAGGGGCTGCCACAAAGAAGAGGGAGTCAAGCTATTCTCCAAGGCGCCTGAAGGCAGGATAAGAAGCAACAGGTGGAAACTAAACAAAGAGAGAAGCAACTTAGAACTAAGGAGAAACTTCCTGACAGTTAGAACAATTAACCAATGGAACAACCTGCCTCCAGGAGTGGTGAATGCTCCAACACTGGAAGTTTTTAAGAAGAGACTGGACAGCCGTTTGTCTGAAATGGTATAGGGTTTCCTGCCTGAGCAGGGGGTTGGACTAGATGACCTCCAAGGTCTCTTCCAACTTTATTATTATTATTATTATTATAAATAGATGTGAGAGAAAAAGAAAATGAAAGAGAGAGGGGGAAGGGAGGGAGAGAGGGGGGAGGGAGGGAGGGAGAGAG
>NW_015386690.1:216998-244908 GCF_001527695.2 Protobothrops mucrosquamatus
GGAAGAAAAATAGATCAGAGAGACAGACAGAGACAGACAGACAGCTTTATTATATAAAATCTGAGTTGGAAAGAGTCATTTTAGAGTCTAAAAGGGTTTCAGAGGAGAGATACAGTCCAATGCTTAAAGTGCTTCCAGATGGGCAATTCCCAAAGCTATCAACTAAATGATATGAAAGGATAATCCGCCTGACCTTGGAGGTAAGTGGATCTAGATGGTTAGGTCCCATTTCTTCTTATCCCAGCTCAGATAGTCATTCTACTTGGTATCAGGTGCTGAAAATGTTCTAGACCAATATATCCTGAAGGGTTAATATGACATTCTACATCTCAATTCCATTGTAAGGTTGATCTGGATGCAAATCCAACTACTTTAAGGGACCTTAATCCCAAGGGAACCATTGGAATAGCAATAGCAATAGCACTTAGACTTATATACCTCTCCATAGTGCTTTACAGCCCACTCTGAGTGGTTTACAGAGTCAGCCTATGACCCCCCAACAATCTAGGTCTTCATTTTACCGACCTCGGAAGGATGGAAGGCTGAGTCAACCTTGAACAAGTGAGAACTGAACTGCCAAACTGCTGACAGCCAGCAGTCAACAGAACTAGCCTGCAGTACTGCATTCTAACCACTGGGCCACCACAGCTCTTCAGAAATGATAAGACTCATATGTCTGCTAAGACTTGTCAACAAATTTCTCTCAAAATTACTACCCTGTGTTTTAAATTAGGTGTAAGAAGGCAGTCGGTCAAAGGAAGGATCCCAAAATTAAAGGTCCTTGGCAAGGGAAATTTTCATTCAAAGTTGCAAGATTCTTTTAATGTCACCTTACAATAAAGTAGAATTACTTCATCTGGCTGTTCTTCTTGTCTGGACTAAGTTGTCAATGGCAAAAAAACAAACCCACACTATGTGGACCCACACATAGACTACACCAATACATTAAGACATCTCCTTGGGAATAATCTGATGAGAATGAAGGCCAACACCAGATAAAACAGTGGAAGCTGGGGATTAGTTTTGTTGTGTATTTAATAATAATAGTAATGTTTTCTTAAAATTGTATGTCTCCTGACTCTCAAATTTCTGGGAAGCTCAAGCAACAAGCTAAACCAAGTCTCTTAGAAGGGGCTGGAGAAATAATGTCATGGGGAAACAGAATTGCATGTTAGAATAGAACAGAGCTGGAAGGGACCTTGGAGGTCTTTTAGTCCAGTCCCCTGCTCAATCAGGAGACTCTACCATTTCAGACAAGTGGCTATCCAGTCTCCTCTTAAAACCTCTAGTGATGAAGCACCCACAATGTCTGAAGGCAAGCTGTTCCACTGGTTAATTGTTCTCACTGTTAAGAAGTTTCTCCTTAATTCCAGATTGCTTCTCTCCTTGATCAGTTTCCCCCCATTGTTTCTTGTCTTGGTGCTTTGGAAAATAAGTTGACCCCCTCTTCTTTGTGGCAACCCCTCAAATACTGGAATACTGCTATCATGTCCCCCCAAGTCCTTCTGCACTTTCTTAGATGCTTTCTGAAGCATCTCAGAAAGAAAAAAAAACAATGAGAATTATAGCAGCTTCAGCTGTATTGCCAATAAAACATTTTCCTCTCTGGCCCCAATTGTATGGTGGACAAAGTGGTCAAGAGAAATGTTTAGCTTGAGAACAATTTTGTGCGTACAAGTGGCCCAACTCCTTGACTATTGCAAAATTCTCCTATCTCTGCTCTTAATTGTTTTTCTTCTGTTTTTGATTGGCTCCCCTTCTGCTTCCTCTTACTGTGTCTCTGTGAAGGCACAGAAATAGACAGCAGAGTCCTCCAACTGGATGCCTTGTTTCTGCATGTTGAAAGTTCCTTTTGTATCATTTTCATAGTGAGCAGCCTGGAATCCTTGGACATTTTTGTAAAACTTGGTCAACAAGATCTTCAGAGGCTGACCAGGATGCTGAATGTACCAGAATGGGTAATGCATGACACTATTCTGTGCTTCATAGGAACAACTGAGAGAAAGAGATTGTCCTTCAGTAATGGTCACAATGCCAGATGTTTGATCAACTGATTGTCCTGTGCTTCTTCCTGGAGAGAAGGTAATGGAGAAGGCTTGAGGTTAGTTGGAGAGGTGAACAAGTAGGTCCTTTTCCCTCTTTTGCAAAACAACCTTGGTGCTGCTTGGATCTACTTTCCTGAAGTCTGCAAACATTTACACTAATTATGAGGGTTATCTTGGACAAATTCGTTCCAAGTTTTATATTTTTTGCATCATGCCCAACACCAAACATGCTGAATTCACATACACAACCTTCTTTTCAGCTGAATACTTCTTTAGATTCCTTGCAGATAGTTTACTCATTAATAAAGAAGAATATTTCTAGCTCAGAGTTGACATGAGGGATCCTCTGAGCTTCCTTGTTTTCTTGTAGACGTTTCATTACTGCACTGATGATGTTAACCTAGTTTGGGTAATGAAACATCTGCAAGAAAACAAGCCAGCTCAGAGAGCATTAAGCCACACACACACCCCAATTTACTCATTACTCATATATTTTACTGCCAATTACTCATATATTCAATGCCATCATTCCAAATATTCTTCTCACTAAATTGACTCAGCTAGCTGCAATGGAACTGAGATGTGGATCATAAGCTTTCTAACAGATAGGAAGCAGCAGGTGAAGCTAGGCAAAAATTCCATCAGATACTTGTACAATTAACACAGGTACAACCCCAGGGCTGTGTGCTCTCTCCATTACTCTTGTCTGTCTATACCAGGGGTGCCAGATGCATCATGGCAAAACCACACCCACCCCATTGCCGGCAATGGAAAAAAAAGTCGCGATTCGTCGCAACACATCATGTGACATTGCGAGTGTGACACCCCTGCATATACCAATGACTGGATCTCAAAAGATCCCTCTGCTAAAGTACTGAAGTTTTGCAAATAATACAACAGTCATTGGTCTCATTCAAGATGAAGTTGAATCTGCACATAGCTGGGAAGTTGAACAGCTGGCCCTGTGGTGCAGCCTGAATAATCTTGAACTGAACACACTTAAAACTGTAGAGATGAGAGTAGATTTTAGGAGAAGCCTTCCTATTCTGCCACTTCTTACAATACTAGGCAACAAACACAGTATCAACAGTAAAGACCTTCACGTTTCTGACTTCTATAATATATCAGGACTTGAAATGGACACCTAACATCAAAAATGTCATCAAAAAATCACAACAAAGAATATTCTTCCTGCACCAACTCAGAAAGCTCAGACTGCCCAAGGAACTGCTGATACAGTTCTATAGATAAATTATTGAGTCTGACATTTGTACCTCTATAACTGTCTTTTTTGGCAAAGCAACCAAACAGGATAGACAGACTTCGACGGATAGTTAGGACTGCAGAAAAAACAATTGCAATCAGCCTGCCTACCATTGAGGATCTGTACACTACATGAGCCAGAAAGAGGGTTGTGAAAATATCTACAGATTCCTTACATCCTGGACATAAACTGTTTCAACTTCTTCCCTTAAGACGACACTATAGAGCATTGCATGGCAAAACAACTAGAAATAAGGTCAGTGTTTCCCCACCCCATGCATCACTCTGCTAAAAAATTAATTCCCACAACACTGACCTATACCCTAGGATATCAAACCATGTAAGAGGGTTGTATTACTATTATCCTTCTCATCTTTCCTATTACCTATTCCTTTAGCATCTTAGGACTATAACTTTGTTGTTTGTATCTTATGATTTGTGTTGATTGCTTTTATTTCGTATCCTATTATGATTTATGCTTTTATTTGGTATCCTATGGCTATCACTGAGTGTTGTATCTTATGATTTATGATGATTGTATTTTATGATTATGATCATGATCTATCACTTGTTGCTTGTATGTACACTGAGAGCTTCTGCACCGGAGACAAATTCCTTGTGTGTTTAATCACACAAGGCCAATAAAGAATTCTATTCTATTCTATTCTATTCTATTCTATTCTATTCTATTCTATTCTATTCTATTCTATTCTACTCTACTCTACTCTACTCTACTCTACTCTACTCTACTCCACTCCACTCCACTCCACTCCACTCCACTCCACTTCATTCCATTCCACTGTTCTGTTCTATTCTGCTCTGTTCTGTTCCGTTCTCCAGGGGATTCTATTCTATGATTTCAAGAATCCTAAACAACTCAAGATATGCCCAGACAAAACCTATACTCTAACATTGTGAACAAATAAATTCTTACTTGTAAGTGAGATGATGATGATGATGAACATAGGCCACATCCACATTTTTCCTGATGAAGAATTGGGGTACTACCTACAAAAAAATTCTCTGGAGGATTTCAAAGCTGGTGCAGTCACCTTCAGACCTTCCCTGCGTTGGTCTAAAAAAGACTTAGAGTCTGTACAACTATTTCCCTTCAGAAAAAAAAAATTGTCTTCTAACATATACATTTGGTGGTAAAAGGAAGAGAAACCACAGGATATGGTTCAAAGAGCATATGTGCTACAGAAGGTGTTATGTGAGTGATCTGGTAAGACTCAGATTGTGTCATGATTGCCACCATGTGTTTCAAAGTAGGTGTAGGAAAGCAGCTTCTTTAAAGGAAGGATCCAAGTATTGAAGGTTATTTCTGAAAGAAACAGACATTGATCAGGAGAAAGAAGACAGAATTGAGAGGATAAATAGGAGACCAAGAGAGAGAGAAAGAGAGAGTCATGTGTATAATATGAAATGTGAGTTGGGAAGAATCATTTTGGAGTTTGAAATGATTAAAATGGAAAGGTGAATCCTAATGTTCAAAGTTCTTCTGAATGGAAAATGCTATCACAATGCTATCACCTAAATTATATGAAAACATTCTCTGTCATGATTATGGAGACAAGTGCATCCAGTTGGTTAGGTAACTCCAGCCCAGATGGTCATTCTTCTTGGATATCTAGCCCAAGATGATGATGATGATGATGATGATGATGATGATGATGATGATGATGATGATGATGATGATGATGATNGCCTTGGAGAATAGCTTGACTCCCTCTTCTTTGGGGCAGCCCCTGAGATACTGGAACAAGTGCTATCATGTCCTCCCTCATCCTTCTCTTCTTTAAACTAGACATACCCAATTCCAGCAACTGTTCCTTACATGTTTTAGCCTCCAGTCCCCTAATCATATTTGTTGCTCTTCTCTGCACTCTTTCTAGAGTCTTAATATCTTTTTTACATCATGGAGACCAAAACTGGATGCAGTATTCCAAGTGTGGCCTTACCAAGGCATTGTAAAGTGGTATTAATACTTCACGATCTTGATTCTATCCCAGATATCCAAAAGGGTTAATATGATTTTTCACATTTCAGTTCCATTGCAAGGTTCACTGGGATGCAGGTCCTACTACATTCAGGGATCATAATCCAAAGGGAACCACTGGACTAAGGTAAGAATCATTTGTCTGCTAAAAGTCATTGTCAGGTAAGTCTCTGGTAAAACTCTTTGTCTCAAGATTGCCACCCTGTGTTTTAAAGCAGGTATAAGAAGGCAAATGGGTTGAAAGAAGGATCCCATTGTTGAAGATCTTTGGGAAGGGATCCTCCCTACTTTCTTGGCCTGTGAAGATATGGAGGAAGGAATGTTCATTTAGTGTTGCAATATTCTGTTAATGTAACCTTACAACAATGTAGAATTAGTTCCTCTGGGTGTATTTGTTGTCTGGACTACCTTTTAAGGCAGGTAGACATAGAGGTAGACAAAACCAAGAGAAGAATGCCTCAAAGTTCTGCTGCTGAAAAAATAAGGGGAAATGCTCACGTTAATTCTTAATCTGACCCTGCTCTTTTCATCTAAGCAATTAGTATCTACCAAATAATTATAATTCAAGATACAAAAATCAAAGTGGAAAAAATTTGGCATAACTTGTCTGTGGTCATCCAGGTGTTTAGCAGGACCTTTGCCTTAGCAAATAATCTTTGATGGCCCTTAGAAAATCGGCATATTGACAAAATTTCCATCTATCAATGTCAAAAGACTTGGATCCTCACATAGACTATGCTGATACATTACAACATCCTAGGTCAGTGATGGTGAACCTTTTAGACACTGAGTGCCCAAATTGCAACCCAAAACCCACTTATGTATCATTGGATGCTGGGTGGGTGTGGCCCATTGGGTGGGTGTGACCCGTTGGCTGGGTGTGACTATGGTGGTAACGGCAGACTGGGTGGGGCTAAAAAGTTCAATCCATCAATTCCAACTTTGCAAAATCTTTTTTTCCCGTGAGAAGTTGAAATTGACTGATTGATTGAACCTTTTTTTTTTTTGCACACGGCGGCGGAGGAGGCCTAAAGTGAAAAGGTTTTATAAAACCCAGCTGAAGGCCTAGGATTGGGGCAATGGCGCACTTGCCTACAGAGAGGGCTCTGCGTGCCACCTGTGGCACGCATGCCATAGGTTCGCCACCACGGTCCTAGGTCCTTGGGAAGAACCTGGTCAGAATGAAGACCAACACCAGCTAAAAAACTGGAAGCTGTGGTTTTGTATTGTTGTGTCTATAATGATCATAATAATACCTGATGACTTCCTACTCTTAAATCTCTGGAAAGCTCAGTCAACAAGCTGAAGCAAGTCTCTTAAAAGATTTTAAAAGACCAGAGGAATAATGTCATGGGAAAATCGAATGGCAGAACATCAGAAAGAAAAAAAATGAAGATTATAGCAGATTCAGTTCAGCTGGCAATAAAACATTACTTCTCTGGTCCCACTGGTATGATGGACAAGAAGATCAGGATCTATTTTTACCCTTGAGATGAATTTTGAATTGACCCAAATGCAAATTTCCCCTGCCTCTACTCTTAATTCTTTTCTCCTGTTTTTGATTGGCTCCCTTTCTGCTTCATCTCACTGTGTCTCTCTGAAGGCACAGAAGTAGACAGCAGAGTCCTTCAGCTGACTGGCATCTTTCTCTAAATTGTAAGTCCCATTTTTCTCTCCTTTATGGTGAGTAGCATGGAATCCTTGGCCATAATTTTCATACTCGCTCAACAAGAGCTTCAGAGGCTGACCAGGGTGCTGAATGTACCAGTATGTATACCTGTAAGTTGAGCTACTAAATTGTACTTCATAGGAACAACTGAGAGAGATATGTTTTCCTTCAGCAACAGTTAGAATGTCTGATTTTTGCTTCACCGACTGTCCTGTGCTTCTCCCTGGGCAGAAGATAATGCAGAAGTTATGAGATTAGCTGGAGAGGTGCACAAGTAATATCCTTCTGACTTGTTTGTGAAACAATCTTGGTGCTGCTTTCTTGCTGTCTGCAAACTTCAGTGTTAATTATGACGGCTATCCTGAACAAATTCCTTCCCAGTTTTATGTCCTTTACATCATGCCCACCATCAGACATACTGAACATGCACATGGAAGCTTCATTACAGCTGAATACATCTGTTTGTGTTCTTTAGATTCCTTGCAGATAATCTACTGACAATTACACAAATATTTTTCCAGGGGATCCTATTCTACCTGATTTCAAGGAACCTAAACAACTCAAGTTATATCCAGACAAACCCTATACCCTTATCACTGTGAACAAACAAATACTTACTTAGAAGTGAGATGATGATGATCATGAACCCAAGGAACACCCACATTTTTCCTGATGAAGAATGGGGGAACTACCCTCAAAAAAATTCTTTGGGAGATTTCAAGGCTGGTGTAGTCACCCTTCAGAGCTTCCCTGCCAGCTTTGGTCTAAAAGCAACTTAGGGACTCTACAGCTCTTTGCCTTCTCAAAGAAATTGGCTTCTAATATGTAAATTTGGTGGCAAGAGGAAGACAAACCACAGGATATGATTCACCGAGAGAAAGAAGAAAGGAGAGGAGAGAAGAGAGAGGGGGAGAGAGAGGAGAGAGGAGAGAGAAGAGAGAGGGGAGAGAGATAAGAGAAGAGAGGAGAGGAGAAGAGAAGAGAAGAGGAGAGGAGAGGAGAGGAGAGGAGAGGAAGAGAGGAGAGAGGAGAGAGGAGAGAGGAGAGAGAGAGGAGAGAGGAGATGAAGAGAATAGAGAGGCGAGAAGGAGAAGAGAGAGAGGAGATAGAGAGAGAAGAGAGAGAGAAGAGAGAGAGGAGAGAGAAGAGAAGAGAGAAGAGAGAGGAGAGAGAGGAGAGAGAGGAGAGAAGAGATAAAGAGAAGAGAGAGATGAGAGAGAAGGAGAAGAGAGAGAGGAGAGAGAGAAGAGAGAGAGATGAGAGGGGAGAGAGAGCGAGAGAGAGATGTGTATCATACGGAATGTGAGTTGGAAAGAATCATTTTGGAGTCTGAAATGATTAAAATGGAAAGGTGAATCCTAATGTTCAAAGTTCTCCTGGATGGACAACTCACAATGCTAAATGATATGAAAACATTCTCTGCCATGATTATGGAGGCAAATGCATCCAGATGTTTAGGTAGCATTTGCTCTTATCCCAGCCCAGATGGTCATTCTTCTTGGTATCAGACACTGAGGAATTTCTAGCCCAAGAAATCCTAAAGGATTATATGACTTTTTACATCTCAGTTTCATTCTGGGTTTTAAAGTAAGTGTGAGAAGGCAGATGGTTTGAAGGAAGGATCTGAGTGCTGAAGGGGGATCCCTACTTTCTTGCAGAATAAAGACCAGGAAGGAGAAATGAACTTTCAGACTTGAAGATTCTGTAATCTTACAATAAAGTAGAATACATTCATCTGGGTGTACTTCTTGTCTGGTCCACTTTCCAAGGCAGTAGCCAAAAGGAAGTGAAACAATAAGAGACTTTCCTAAGAATTCTGCATCTGAAAAAATAGGAATAAATTTTAATGTTCGTACTTAATCTAATCCTGCTTTTTTTCATCTAAGGAATGAGAACCTAGCTGTTAATTCATCAAATAATAATAATTCAATAATTATAATTCAGGATCTGGAAAAATTATGGCATAACCCAGTGGTGGCAAACCTATGGCACGTGTGCCAGAGGTGGCACTCGGAGCCCTCTCTGTGGGCACACGGGCCATGGCCCGGAGATGGTAACCGTCCCTCTTCAACCAGCCACCCGCTAACTCGCCGAGGTCCCATGTGGCCCGGTGCATCCCAGCACGGCTGGTTTCCCTCCCCCCTGTCCCATCCCTCCTGGTCTCGCATGCTCTCCTTTTCCCAGGCACGACCCACTGCATCACCGCCTCAGCTATTGGCCGTCTGTCCAGCTCAGAGGCGGCTTCTCTGAACTTTTGGTGGTGGTCTGTATGCAGGGGCCAATGGTGTCAGGGTGCAACAATGGCACCCCAGACCTGCCTTGCCTTGCCTTGCCTTGCCTCACCCCACAGGATGAGCCTCCTGCCCACTGCCCCACCTGCCAGAGACCTCCTGGATCTCCCCAAACCCTGCCCGGCCCCCACAGGCATCCCTCCCCATGAGCAACATCGAGGTGACCACACGCACCTTGGCCACACCCACCCAGTCTGCCATGACCACCATAGACACGCCCACTCAGTGGGCCACACCCACCTGACACCCAGTGATAAATAAGTGGGTTTTGGGTTGCAGTTTGGGCACTCGGTCTCTAAAAGGTTCACCATCACTGGCATAACCTGTCTATGGTACTCCAGGTGTTTACCAAGACATTTGACTTAGTAAATAAACTTTGTTGGCACTTAGGAAATTTACTGACAAAATTTCCATCTGTCAATGGAGGCATATTCCTTGCATCCACACATAGGATGCCAATACAATAAACCAGTCTAGGTTCTTGGGAAAATGAATACTAATGCCAGCTGAAAAGCTAGAAGCTGTGGTTTGATATTGTTTCATGATAGTAGCAGTAGTGCTTTGTTATTCCCGACTGTCATATTTCTGGAAAGCTCAATCAACAAGCAGAAGAAGTGAGTCTCTTACAAAACTTCAAAATGCCAGAGGAATAACGTCATGGAGAAACCAAATTGCAGAACCTCAAGAAGGAAAAAAGAAAGAAAATTATGAGGATTATAGCAGTTTCAGTTCAATTGGCAAAAAACCGTACCCAGCTGGTGCGGTGGACAAGGAAATCAGGAGCTATTTTCACTCTTGAGAACAATTCTGAAGTGCCAAGTGCCCAAAATGCAAATTTCCCCTGCCTCTACTCTTAATTCTTTTCTCCTGTTTTTGACTGGCTCCCTTTCTGCTTCATCTCATTGTGTCTCTCTGAAGGCACAGAAGTAGACAGCAGTGTCCTTCAGCTGACTGGCATCTTTCTCTAAATTGTAAGTCCC
This sequence comes from Protobothrops mucrosquamatus, assembly GCF_001527695.2. Taxonomy (NCBI): domain Eukaryota; kingdom Metazoa; phylum Chordata; class Lepidosauria; order Squamata; family Viperidae; genus Protobothrops; species Protobothrops mucrosquamatus. The sequence continues at coordinate 227,246 of NW_015386690.1, forward strand.
ATTTTTCTCTCTTTTATGGTGAGTGGCATGGAATCCTTGGCCATAATTTTCATACTCTGTCAACAAGAGCTTCAGAGGCTGACCAGGGTGCTGAATGTACCAGTATGTATTCTGATAAGTTGAGCTACTAAATTGTACTTCATAGGAACAACTGAGAGAGAGATGTTTTCCCTCAGTAACAGTCACAATGCCAGATGTTTGCTTCACCGTCTGTCCTGTGCTTCTCCCTGGGCAGAAGATAATGCAGAAGTCACCAGATTAGCTGGAGAGGTGCACAATAGGTCTTTCTCCCGCTTTTCAGAAACAACCCTGCTGCTGCTTGGACTTATTTTCTTAATGTCTGCACACATCAGTGCTGATTTTGAGATCTAACCTGAATAATTTCCTTCTTGGTTTAGTATTGTTTCCATCTTGCCCACCACCAAATACTCCGAAAACAGACATACAACTTTCTTTTCAGTTAAACACTTCTGTTCTGGCTCGCAATTCCTTGCAGATAATTCCCAGAAATCTTCCAGGGATTCTATTTTACCTGATTTCAAGGAACCCAAACAACAGAAGATTCGCCCAGCCAAAAAACTGTAATCTAATACTGTGAAGAAATAAACACTCACTTGAAAGTGAAATGATGATAATGATCAGCAGAGGACACAGCCACATTTTTCCAGATGAATTATGAGTTGCCAGCCCCAAAATGTTCTTTGGAGGACTTCAAAGCTGGTGTAGTCACCTTCAGAGCTTCCCTGCCAACTTTGCTGTGAAGGGTTATATACAGTTCTTTCACTTCACAAATACATTGGTTATTGCCATTTAAATCTGGTGGTAAAAGGAAAATAAACCACAGGATATGGTTCATAGAGCATATGTGCCAAAGAAGAGAACATGTGTGTCAGTTGGTAAGACTCATGTTGGCTCAAGATTGCCACCCCGTGTTTTAAAGTAGCTGTAAGGAAGCAGCTGAGTTGAAGGAAGGATTTAAACGTTGAAGGTGATTTCTGACACAGTTGGTGAGATGAAAGAAAGGGAGTTGGGATTATAAATAGATGAGAGAGAGAGAAAGAGAGAGTGAAAGAAAGAGAGAGAGAGAGAGAGAGAGAGAGAGAGAGAGAGAGAAAGAAAGAAAGAAAGAGAAAGAAAGAAAAAGAAAGAAAAGAGAGAGAGAAAGAAAAGAGAGAGAGAGAGAAAGAAAGAAAGAAAGAAAGAAAGAAAGAAAGAAAGAAAGAAAGAAAGAAAGAAAGAAAGAAAGAAAGAAAGAAAGAAAGAAAGAAAAAGAATGATAACAACTTCAATTCAACTGGCAACAAAACACTACTTCTCTGATCCAGCTGGTATGGTGGACAAGGAGATCAAGAGCTATTTTGAAGTCTTGAGAAGAATTTTGACGTGCATGTGCCACAAATGCAAAATTCCCGTCTCTGCACTAAATTGTTTTCTCCTGTTTTTGATTGACTCCTCTTCTCATCTCATTATGTCTTTGACAGCACAGAAATAGGCAGCAGAGTCCTTCAACTGACTGGCTTCTTTCTCTAAATTGAAAGTCCCATTTTTCTTTCCTTCATCATGAGTAGAAGTTTGTGGAAACCTTGGGCATCATTTTTCTACTCTCTCAACAAGGCTGACCAGGTTGCTGAATGTACCAGTATGTGTAAGATGAGCGACTAATTTGTGCTTCATAGGAACAATTGAGAAAGACAGATTCTCATTCAGTCACTGTCACAATACCAGTTGTTTGTTTCATAGACTGTCCTATGCTTTCTCCTGGACAGAAGACAATGCAGATGGCATGAGATTAGCTGCAGAGGTGCACAAGTAGGTCCTTTTCCCGCTCTTCAGAAACAATCTTACTGCTGGTTGGACCTACTTTCTTCCCGTGTTGAAACATTGATGCTAATTATGAGGAAAACCCTAGACAAATTGCTTCCCTGTTTTATATTCTTTCAATCATACCCACCATCAAACATATTGAACACACACTTCAATCCTATTAAATACTTATTTCCATATTCTTGCAATATTTCTGTCCATGTTTTTGCAATCCGTTGCAGATAATCTACTTGTCAAATGTCCAGACATTTTCCAGGGAATCCTACTCTAGCCTATTTCAAGGAACCTAATCAACTGAATAGATGCCTAGCCAAACATTGTGAGGAAATAAATGCTTACTTAAAAATGAAATGAAGAAGAAGAAGAAGAAGAAGAAGAAGAAGAAGAAGAAGAAGAAGAAGAAGAAGAAGAAGAAGAAGAAGAAGAAGAAGAAGAAGAAGAAGAAGAAGAAGAAGAAGAAGAAGAAGAAGAAGAAGAAGAAGAAGAAGAAGAAGAAGAAGAAGAAGAAGAAGAAGAAGAAGAAGAAGAAGAAGAAGAAGAAGAAGGAGNAGATAGATAGATAGATAGATAGATAGATAGATAGATAGATAGATAGATAGATAGATAGATAGATAGATAGATAGATAGATAGATAGATAGATAGATAGGAGAGGGAGGGAGGAGAGAGGAGGAGAAGAAGAAGAAGAAGAAGAAGAAGAAGAAGAAGAAGAAGAAGAAGAAGAAGAAGAAGAAGAAGAAGAAGAAGAAGAAGAAGAAGAGGAGGAGGAGGAGGAGGAGGAGGAGGAGGAGGAGAAGCCACATTTTTTTCAAGATGAAGACTGGAGTACTATCCCCAAAATATTATTTGGAGGAGTCCAAAGATGGTGTAATCACCTTCAGATCTTCCCTGCCAACTTTGCTGTGAAGGGTTATACAGCTCTTTCACTTCACAAATACATTGGTTATTGCCATTTAAATTTGGTGGTAAAAGGAAAAGAAATCACAAGATATGGTTCATAGAGCATATGTGCCAAAGAAGAGAACATGTACCACAGAAGGTAACATATCTGTCATCTGGTTGTCTCAAGATTGCCATGTTCTGTTTTAAAGTAGGTGTAAGAAAACAGCCTGGCTGAAGGAAGGATCCAGATGTTGAAGGTGATTTTGGAATGTCCAGACATTTTTCAGGGAATCCTACTCTACCTAATTTCAAGGAACCTAAATACTGACTAGATGCCTAGCCAAAACCTGTAGTTCAACATTTTGAGGAATTAAATACTTAATTAAAAGAGAGATGATGCTCATGAACAGTCACATTTTTTCAGATGAAGAATGGGGTTAGTAACCAAAAATATCTTTGGAGGACTTCAAAGGTTGTCTAGTCACCTTCAGAGTTTTCCTGCCAACTTTGCTATGGAAGAAGCGCAGAATTTTCAGTTCAGAGAGAAATGGGCTTCTATTATGTAAATTTGGTGGCAAAAGAAAGACCAACCATAGGATATGGTTCACAGAGCATATGTGCTACACAGGATATCACATGTGTCACCTGGTAAGACTCATGTTGTCTCAAGATTGCCACTGTGTGTGTTTTTTTAAAAAACAAATTTTATTGGTTTTTTAATTAATACAAAGTGCTCAAGACACACCATGGGGCTGGGGTAATTAGAAATCCACAAACAGAACATACATAAGTAATTCCATCAATACATCATATATTCCCTCTTTATTTCCCTCCAATGGCTTATATATTTAAACTATTTAAACTATTTCTATCTTAAATTTTCATTAATCCTAAACCTGTTTTAAATCTTTATGCAATTACAGAACCATAATCAAATTTGACTTCAAATAAACACATTATCAGTTCAGGTATCTCTTCTAAATATGTCCTAATTCTTTAATTTCATCATAGATCTTATTTATTCCACAAATCTCTCCCAGTTAAAATAAACATTAATCTATCCTATACATATCTCATCTATCAATCCATCAACTTTTTTGTTTGTTTGTTTGTTTTAACAAGATAGTGACAACCTTCAATCATTTGAGTCCCTTAGATAAGAATCTATTTTCATCCAATTAATTATCAAATCTACTATCATCCATATTATCAAAGCAAACTTATCATCTTATTAAAATCACATTCCATTAATTATTGATTCAGTCCCGATCTAAAACATCTCTTCATTTTTTTTCATTCCATTATATAATACTTTTCATACATTAATCACCCATTTTTTTCTTATTTCCATTCAAAAACCCAATCCTTCACTCAGTCCATAGTTCTGTGTGTTTTAAAGGAGCTGTAAAAAGGCAGTTTGCTTGAAGGAAGGATCCCATTGTCGAAGGTGATTTCTGAAAGAAAAATATATTATTGGCCAGCCAAACGGAGAGGAAACTGGGAGGATAAATAGATGTGAGAGGGAGAAAGAAAAAAAGAAAGAAAGAAAGAAAGAGAGAGAGAGAGAGAGAGAGAGAGAGAGAGAGAGAGAGACAGAGACAGAGACAGAGACAGAGACAGAGACAGAGACAGAGAAAGAAAGAAAGAAAGAAAGAAAGAAAGAAAGAAAGAAAGAAAGAAAGAAAGAACCATAATATGAAATGTGAGTCTGAAAGAATCATTGTTATTAAGTGAATCAATTGACAATTGCAAAATCCCCCAGTCTCTGCTCTTAATACTTTTTCTCCTGTTTATGACGGATTCCCCCTCTGCTTCCTCTCACTGTGTCTCTCTGAAGCCACAGAAGTAGACAGCAGAGTCCCCCAGCTGGATGGCTGTTTTCTGCATGCTGAAAGTCCCTTTTTTGTCATTTTTATGATGAGTTGCCTGGAAACCTTGTGCGTTGTTGTCAATTTCATCCAACAAGATCTCTAGAGGCTGACCAGGATGCTGAATGTACCAGAATGGGAAATTTCCACTAAATTGTCCTTCATAGGAACAATTGAGAGAAACAAGTTGTTCTTCAGTAACAGTCAGAATTCCAGATGTTTGCTTCACCGACTGTCCTGTGCTTCCTCCTGGACAGAAAATAATAGCAAATTCATGAGTTTAATTAGAGAGATGGACAAGTAGGTCCCCCTCCCTCTTTTCAGAAACAATCTTGCTGCTGTTTGGACTTATTTTCTTGCTATCGTGAGGATTACCATGGACAAATTCCTTCCTTGTTTTATATTCTTTCAACCACCATCAAACACACTGAACACACACACACACACACACACACACACACAAGCTTCATTACAGCTGAATACTTCTGTTTGATTCTTTATATTCTTTGCAGAAAATCTACTGACGATTACACAGATATTTTTTTCCAGGGGATTCTATTCTACTTGATTTCAAGGAACCTAAACAAGTCAAGATATGCTCAGCCAAAACCTATAGTCTAATATTGTGAACACATAAATACTTACTTAAAAGTGAGATAATGATGATGATGAACACAAAGCACAGCCACATTTTTTCCTGAAGAAGAATGGGAGAACTACCCTCAAAAAAATTCTTTGGAGGATTCCAAAGGTGGTGTAGTCAGCCTTCACAGCTTCCCTGCCAGCTTTGGTCTAAAAGCGACTTAGGGACTATACAGCTCTTTGCCTTCTCAAAGAAATTGGCTTCTAATATGTAAATTTGGTGGCAAGAGGAAGACAAACCACAGGTTATGTTTCACTGAGCATATGTGCAACAGAAGAGATCGTGTATTTCATCTGGTAAGACTCATGTTATCTCAAGATTGCCACCGTGTGTTTTAAAGTAGGTATAAGAAAGTAACTCTTTTAAAGAAAGGATCCCAGTGTGGAAGGTGATTTCCAAAAGAAACAGAAATTAACCAGGTGGAAGAACAGAGAACTGAGATAGGAGGGGGGGGAGGGTAATATAAAATGTGAGTTCGAAAGAATCATTTTAGAGTCTGAAGTGATTAATATGTAAAGATGAACCCTGTTGTTCAAAGTGCTTTTGGATGGACAACTCACAATACCATCACCTAAATGATATGAAAGCATTCTTTGCCATGATTATGGAGACCAGTGCATCCAGATGTTTAGGTAACATTTGCTCTTATCCCAGCCCAGATGGTCATTCTTCTTAGTATCAGATGCCGAGGAACCTCTAGCCCAAGATATTCTGAAAGATTATCTGACTTTCTACATCTCAGTTCCATCCTGTGTTTTAAAGTAAGTGTGAGAAGGCAGCTGGTTATTATTAAATGATTAATATGTAAAGATGAACCCTAATGTTCAAAGTGCTTTCGGATGGACAACTCACAATACCATCACCTAAATCAGTGATGGCGAACCTTTTAGAGACCGAGTGCCCAAACCGCAACCCAAAACCCATTTATTTATCGCAAAGTGCCAGGGACCCATCAGCATTGTGGTGCCCTCGGGGGAGGGGGCACACAAAAACCAGGGGCGCAAAAATGGGCCAGCGTGCTGCAATGCGCAAAAACAGCTCCTGCTGCGCTGCGGGGTGCAGATACAAGGCGCTGCACCAAGCAAGAATGGGGCAGGGCTAGTGAGTATCATGCAGGCACTAGCCCCGCCTCATTTGCAGTGCGTGCCTACTCGCGGCCCCGTGCGTGCACACGCACATGTAAAATACTTCCCCCTCCCTTTTCTTCCAGGTGCCATTCGACAATGGTTGGTGACCTCTGCTCTACCACTTCTACTCGAGCTTGCTAGTCAGCCACTTCCTTTGTGCTGGGCAGGGCTCCTGCTCCGGGCAGAGGTGGCGGCCTGATGGACCTGCTGCTGGCGGCAGCATGTGTGCCAACAGAGAGGGCTCTGAGTGACGCCTCTGGCACACGTGCCATAGGTTCGCCACCACTGACCTAAATGATATGAAAGCATTCTTTGCTATGAATATGGAGACCAGTGCATCCAGATGTTTAGGTAACATTTGCTCTTATCCCAGCCCAGATGGTCATTCTTCTTGGTATCAGATGCCAAGGAACCTCTAGCCCAAGATATTCTGAAAGATTATCTGACTTTCTACATCTCAGTTCCACCCTGTATTTTAAAGTAAGTGTGAGAAGGCAGCTGGTTTGAAGGAAGGATCCCAGTGCGGAAGAGAAGGAACCCTTCCTATTTTCTTCCAGAGTAAAGACCAGGAAGGAGAAATGAACTTTCAGATTTGAAGATTCTGTAATCTTACAATAATGTAGAATATAAGTTCATCCAGGTGTACTTCTTGTCTGGTCCACCTTGCAAGGCAGTAGCCAAAAGGAAGTGAAAAAATAAGAGACTTTCCTAAGAATTCTGCTTCTGAAAAAATAGGGATAAATGTTCATGTTCGTACTTAATCTAATCCTGCTTTTTTCATCTAAGGAACGAGAACCTAGCTGTTAATCCATCAAATAATAGTAATTTCAATAATTATAATTCAGGATCTGGGAAAATTATGGCACAACCAATCTATGGTACTCCAGGTGTTTACCAAGACATTTGACTTAGTAAATAAACTTTGTTGGCACTTAGAAAATTTACTGACAAAAGTTCCATAGGATGCCAATACAATAAAACAGTTTAGGTTCTTTTTGGAAAATGAACACGAATGCCAGCTGAAAAGCTAGAAGCTGTGGTTTGATATTCTTTCATAATAGTAGCTGGTTTGAAGGAAGGATCCCAGTGCTGAAGGGAAGGAACCCTTCCTAATTTCTTGCAGAATAAAGACCAGGAAGGAGAAATGAACTTTCAGACTCGAAGGTTCTGTACTCTTACAATAAAGTAGAATATAAGTTCATCCAGGTGCACTTCTTGTCTGGTCTACCTTGCAAGCAGTAGACAAAAGGTAGAGAGAAAACAAGAGAATTCTCTAAGCATTTTCCTGCTGAAAAAAGAGTAGGAAATTCTCATATTTCTTCTTAAGCTGATAATAATAATAATAATAATAATAATAATAATAATAATAATAACAACAACAACAACAACAACAACAACAACAACAATAACAATAATAATAATAAAAAAGTTGGAAGGGACCTTGGAGGTCATCCAGTCCAACCCCCTGCTCAGGCAGGAAACCCTATACCATTTCAGACAAATGGCTGTCCAGTCTCTTCTTAAAAACTTCCAGTGTTGGAGCATTCACCACTTCTGGAGGCAGGTTGTTCCACTGGTTAATTGTTCTAACTGTCAGGAAGTTTCTCCTTAGTTCTAGGTTGCTTTTCTCCTTGATTAGTTTCCATCCATTGCTTCTTGTCCTGCCTTCAGGCGCCTTGGAGAATAGCTTGACTCCCTCTTCTTTGTGGCAGCCCCTGAGATATTGGAACACTGCTATCATGTCCCCCCTCGTCCTTCTCTTCATTAAACTAGGCATACCCAATTCCAGCAGCCTTTCCTTATATGCTTTGGCCGCCAGTCCCCTAATCATCTTTGTTGCTCTTCTCTGTACTCTTTCTAAAGTCTCAACATCTTTTTTACATCGTGGTGACCAAAACTGGATGCAGTATTCCAAGTGTGGCCTTACCAAGGCTTTGTAAAGTGGTATTAATACTTCATGTGATCTTGATTCTATCCCTCTGTTAATGCAGCCCAGCACTGTGTTGGCCTTTTTGGCAGCTGCAGCACACTGCTGGCTCATATTTAAGTGATTGTCCACTAGGACTCCAAAGTCCCTCTCACAGTTACTACTATTGAGCAAGGTACCCCCTATACTATACCTGTACATTTGGGTTTTTTTGCCTAAATGTAGAACCTTACTTTTTTTTTGATGCTGCTTTTCATTTAAGCAACCAGTATCTAGCTGCCAATCCATCAAATAATAATAATTCCTGCGTGAGCAGGGGGTTAGACTCGATAGGAGGAGAGGGCGCTTCCCACACTTCATAATAAGAAATGTGAGTCTGAAAGAATCATTGTTGTTAAGTGAATCAATTGACAATTGCAAAATCCCCCAGTCTCTACTCTTAATACTTTTTCTCCTGTTTTTGATTGGCTCCCCTTCTCCTTCCTCTCACTGTGTCTCACTGAAGGCACAGAAGTAGACAGCAGAGTCCTCCAGCTGGATGGCTTGTTTCTGCATGTTGAAAGTCCCTTTTTTACGGGTTTTATTGTGAGTAGCCTGAAAACCTGGAGCCTTGTTGTCAATTTCATCCAACAAGATCTCTAGAGGCTGACCAGGATGCTGAATGTACCAGGATGGGTAATTATTGGCACTATACTCTGCTTCATAGGAACAACTGAGAGAAAGATATTGTCCTTCAGGAACGGTCACAATGCCAGATGTTTGGTTGACCGATTGACCTGTGCTTCCTCCTAAACAGAAGATAATAGAGAAGGTATAAAGTTAGCTGGAGAGGTGGACAAGTAGATCCTTCTCCTTGTTTTCAGAAACAACCTTGGTGCTGCTTTGAGCTACTTTCTTGTGTCTGCCCATATCAGTGCTAATTATGAGGGCTAACCTGGAAAAATTCCTTCCCAGTTTTATATTCTTTCCATTGTGTACACCACCAAGCACACTGAACACACAACACACACACACACACACATGCACCTTCTATTCCAGCTGATTACATCCATTGTTGTTCTCGCAGATAATTCAATACCAATGTCCCAATCATCTTCCAGGAGATCCTATTCTACCAGATTTCAAGGAACCTAAACAGCTCAAGTTATGGCCAGCCAAAACCTATAATCAAAAATGGTGAAGAATAAAATGGACTTAAAAGTGAGAGGATGATGATGAAGATGATGAAAAGAGGCCACAGCAACATATTTCCAGATAAGGAAGGGGTTATTACCGCCCCTTTGGAGGACTTCAGAGCTGGTGTGGTCACCTTCAGATCTTCCCTGCCAACTCTGCTGTGAGAAGTTACAGAACTCTTTTCCTTCACAAATAAGTTAACTTAGGGCATCTAAATTTGATGGTAAAAGGAAGACAAACCACAGGGTATGGTTCAAAGAGCATATTTTCTACAGCAGCTGAGGCTCATGTTGATTCAAGATTACCACCTTATGTTATAAAGTAGGTGTAGGAGGACAGCTGAGTTCAAGGAAGGATCCCAGTGTTAAAGGGTCTTGGGAAAGGACCCTCTCTAGTTACTTGGCCTGTAACATCAATGGGGGAGAAATAATAATAATAATAATAATAATAATAATAATAATAATAATAATAATAATAATAATAATAATAATAATAATAATAATAATAATAATAATAATAATAANGGTCATCTAGTCCAACCCCCTGCTCAGGCAGGAAACCCTATACCATTTCAGACAAATGGCTGTCCAGTCTCTTCTTAAAAACTTCCAGTGTTGGAGCATTCACCACTTCTGGAGGCAGGTTGTTCCACTGGTTAATTGTTCTAACTGTCAGGAAGTTTCTCCTTAGTTCTAAGTTGCTTCTCTCCTTGATCAGTTTCCATCTGTTGCTTCTTGTCCTGCCTTCAGGCGCCTTGGAGAATAGCTTAACTCCCTCTTCTTTGTGGCATCCCCTGAGATATTGGAACACTGCTATCATGTCCCCCCTCGTCCTTCTCTTCATTAAACTAGACATACCCAATTCCAGCAACCGTTCCTTATATGCTTTAGCCTCCAGTCCCCTAATCATCTTTGTTGCTCTTCTCTGTACTCTTTCTAGAGTCTCAACATCTTTTTTACATCGCAGTGACCAAAACTGGGTGCAGTATTCCAAGTGTGGCCTTACCAAGGCCTTGTAAAGTGATATTAACATTTCACGTGATCTTGTTCATTTAGAGTTGTAGGATTCCATTAATGTAGCCTTATAATAAAGTAGAATTAGTTCACCTGGGCGTACATCTTGTCTAGACTACATTGCCAGAGAGTAGACAAAAGAGATAGAAATAATAAGAGAAGACCTCCCCAAGAACTCTGCTGCTGAAAAAAGGGGGAGAGTCTCACATTCCTTTTTAATCTGATCCTGCTCCTTTACCTCTAAGAAATGGCTCTTTAGCAGACAATCCTGGATAAGAGATAATGCAGAAAGAATGAAGTTAACTGCAGAGGTGGACACATATGTCCTTTTCACTCTTTTCGGAAACAATCTTGCTGTTGCTTGGATCTGCTTTCTTGCTGTGTTGAAACACCTGAGAAATGTGAGTTTTATATGAAGAACGGTTGCAGAATTTGGGAATGGCCAGTCTAGCGAAAAGAAGGACTGTGGGGGGGGGGACATGTTAGCAAGTATTCCGGTAATTGAGAGGCTGCCACAAGGAGGATGGGGTCAATTTATTTTCCAAAGCCCCAGAAGGCAAGGATGGAAACTAATCAAGGAGAAAAGCAACCTGGAATTAAGGAGAAACTTCCTGACAGTGAGGACAATTAACTAGTGGAACAGAAGTTGCCTTCAGAAGTTGTGGGTGCTTCATCACTGGAGGTTTTTAAGAAAAGGCTGGGCAGCCACTTGTCTGAAATGATATAGGGTGTCCTGCTTGAGCAGGGGGCTGGACTAGAAGACCTCTAAGGTCCCTTCCAGCTCTATTATTATTATTATTATTATTATTATTATTATTATTATTATTATTATTATTATTATTATTATTATTATTATTATTATTATTATTACTAGGGAGACAGGTGTTTCCATAGGTTAGGTAACATTTCCTCTTATTCCATCCCACACAGGAATGACGTCACAGGCAAACCAAATTGCAGAACATCAGGAAGAAAAAAGAAAGAAAGAAAATGAGGATTATAGCAACTTCAATTCAATTGGCAGCAACACACTACTTCTCTGACCCAGCTGGTACGGTGGACAAGGAGATCAGGAGCTATTTTCAGTCTTGAGAAGAATTTTGACTGGCAAGTGTCACAAATGCAAACTTCCCCTGTCTCTGCACTAATTTTTTTTTTTTCTCCTGTTTTTGATGGACTCCTCTTCTGCTTCATCTCATTGTGTCTCTCTGAAGGCACAGAAGTAGACAGCAGAGTCCTTCAGCTGACTGGCATCTTTCTCTGAATTGAAAGTCCCACTTTTCTTTCCTTCATCATGAGTAGCATGGAAGCCTTGGGCATCATTTTCATACTCTGTCAACAAGAGCTTCAGAGGCTGACCAGGTTGTTGAATGTACCAGTATGTGGAAGATGAGCTACTAATTTGTGCTTCATAGGAACAATTGAGAAAGACAGATTCTCCTGCTATCACTGTCACAATACCAGTTGTTTGCTTCACAGACTGTCCTGTGCTTCCTCCTGGACAGAAGATAAATGCAGAAGGCATGAGGTTAGCTGCAGAGGTGCACACGTTGGTCTTTTTCTCTCTCTTCAGAAAAAAATCTTGCTGCTGGTTGGACCTACTTTCATGCTGTATTGAAACATTGATGCTAATTTTCAGGGTTGCTATGAACAAATTCCTTCCTTGTTTTATATTCTTTCATTCATACCCACCACCAAGCATACTGAAGACACACAAACCACCATCCGCCTTCATTCCTATTCAATACTTCTGTCCATGTTTTTGCAATATTTCTGTCCATGTTCTTGCAATCCTTTGCAGATAGTCAATTTTCCAGACATTCTACCTTATTTCAAGGAACCTGAACAACTGAATAAATTGCCTAGCCAAAACCTATAGCTCAACTTTGTGAGAAAATAAATACTTACTTAAAAGTGAGATGAGGATGATAAAAAGCCACATGATTCCAGATGAAGAATGGAGTTAGTAACCAAAAATATATTTGGAGGATTTCAGAGCTGGTCACCTTCAGAATTTCCTGGCCAACTTTGCTTTGGAACAGACATAGAAATTTCACTTCAGAAAAAAGTGGGCTTCTCATATGTTAATTTGGTGGCAAAAAAAAGACAAACCACAGGATATGGTTCACAGAGCATATGTGCTACACAGGATATCATATGTGTCACTTGGTAAGACTCATGCTGTCGCAAGATTGCCACCATGTGTTTTAAAGGAGCGGTAAGAAAGCAGTTTGGTTGAAGGAAGGATCCCAGGGTTGAAAGTGATTTCTGAAAGAAAAATATATTATTGTCCAGGTGAATGGAGAGTAAACTGGGAGGATGAATAGATGTGAGAGGGAGAATAATATGAAACATGAAACTGAAAGGGTCACTGTTGTTAGGTGGATCAATTGACAATTGCAATATCCCCCTGACTCTGCTCTTAATACTTTTTCTCCTGTTTTTGATTGGTTCCTTTTCTGCTTCCTCTTACTGTGTCTCTGTGAAGGCACAGAAGTAGACTGCAGAGTCCTTCAACTGGATGGCTTGTTTCTGCATGTTGAAAGTCCCTTTATTCTTGTTTTCATAGTGACTAGCTTGGAAATCTTGGCTCTTGTTGTCAAATTTGGTCAACAAGATCTCCAGAGGCTGACCAGGATGCTGAATGTACCAGAATGGGTAATTAATGCCACTATACTGTGCTTCGTAGGAACATCTGAGAGAAAGAGATTGTCCTTCAGGAACGGTCACAATGTCAGATGTTTGGTCCACTGACTGTCCTGTGCTTCGTCCTGGAAAGAAAATAAATGTAAAAGGCATGAGGTGAGTTGGAGAGATGGACATGTAGATTCTTCTCTTTCTTTTCAGAAACAACCTTGGTGCTGTTTTGACTCCTTTGTTGGTGTCCGCAAATATCTATGCCTGTCTGGAAACTAAAACATGTGAAGAATGGCTGCAGGACTTGGGTTTGGCTAAACTAAAGAAAAGAAGAAATAGGGCTGACATGATAGCAGTATTCCAGTATTTGAGGGGCTGCCACAAAGAAGAGGGGGGGTCACATTATTTTCCAAAGCACCAGAGGGCAGGACAAGAAACAATGTTTGGAAACTGATTAAAGAGAGAAAAAACCTGGAATTAAAGAGAAACTTCCTAACAGGGAGGACAATTAACCAGTGGAACAGCCTGCCTTCAGAAATCATGGGTGCTCCATCACTGGAGGCTTTTAAGAAGAGACTGGACAGTCACTTGTCTGGGATGGTTTAGGTTCTCCTGCTTGAGCAGGGGGGCTGAATTAGAAGACCTCCAAGGTCCCTTCCAACTCTGTTATTCTATTCTATTCTATTCTGTTCCGTTCCGTTCCATCCCGTTCCGTCCCGTTCCGTTCCGTTCCGTCCCGTCCCATTCTGTTCCATTCCATTCCATTCCATTCTATTCTATTCTATTCTATTCTATTCTATTCTATTCTATTCTATTCTATTCTATTCTTAGGGATGCCTTGGAGAAATCCCATCCTACCTAATGTGGCAGAAAGTGCATTGGTTCAAGGCATTACCCAGCTGTCTTCTTCAGTGCTACTATCAAAAATTTCTCAATTCTAAATGCTTTCAAAACAGAAATGGGGAAGTTTATTTATTGAATGGGACAAATATTCGAAGGACAAATGGAACTTGACATGCACACTCGCCTGCTGCTCAGGCAAGCACTTGACGTGTGCGCTCATCTGCCACTTCTGCAGGCTGGTTGGGGACCCCTAGCCTATGGAACAGTCAGATACCAAACAGCATAACCTCTAGCTGAATAGTAGCTAGGGCACGAGGCTTAGAAGAGACACTCCCCAATTTCTTGGGCTTTGAAAGGAGATGGTGGATGATTTGTACTTTCAAACTTGCAAGAGTCTCTTAGTGTAGTTTTACAATAAAGTAAAATTAGTTCATCTGGTTATGTTTCCTGCCCTGCTAACTTAATGAGGCTGATGCTGTATTGGTTCAAGGTACTACCCAAGTGCCTTCTTTAGTGTTACTATCAAGGATTCCTCATTTCTAAATGCTTTCAAAACAGAATTCATTGAATGGGACAAATGTACAAAGGAGCTCGAATCCATGTGCAGTATTCAGAACTACAATGAAATGTAGTTTGAAATCTTTCCCCAACAAAAATACACACCCTTCATTGATGCTGAATACTTCTGTTCTTCTTGTAATTCCTTGCAGACAATCTACTGCCAATTTTCCAGACATTTTCTAGGGTTCCTACTCCACCTGATTTCAAAGAATTCAAGATATGCCCAGCCAAAACATATAGTCTAACATTGTGAGGAAATAAATACTTACTTAAAACTGAGATGATGAGGAATAGGACAGACCACAACCTCATTTTTCCAGATGAATAATGAGAATAGTAAACTACCACCCCCAAATATATATCTTTGGGGGATTTCAAAGCTGGTGTAATCACCTTCAGAGGTTCCCTGCCAACTTTGCTATGAAAGAAACTTAACTATACAGCTTGTTCCCTTCACAAAGAAATGAGCTTCTAATACGTAAATTTGGTGGTAAAAGGAAGGCAAACCAAATAACCAAAGTTATCTCAAGGTTGCCACCATGTGTTTTAAAGTAGGTGTAAGAAAGCAGTTTGGTTGAAGGAGGGATCCCAGGGTTGAAGGTGATTTCTGAAAGAAACAGGCATTGTTGGCCTCGTGAAAGGAGAAGGAACTTGGAGGATAAATAAGAGAGACAGAGACAGAGAGAGAGAGAGAGATGTTCTTCATATGAAATGTGAGTTGGAGTCATTTTAGAGTCTGAAAGGGTTCTTCTTCTTGTTGTTGTGCCATATCCGTTATCGGATGTTGGTGATCATGTTGGCGATCCTGTTTTTATCAGCAGCCACACAAAAAAGTGCAGCTGAGCTTTGTCCAAACCAGTTCCTTAGATTTTGAAACCACAATGTTCTTCTTCTGCCTGGACCTCATTTGCCTTCAATCTTTCCCTGGAGGATTAAATGGAGTATGCCGTATTTTTCTGGGTGTTGCATCACATGTCCGAAATATTCTAATTTTCATTTTTTAAATTGTTTTGATGATTTCCCTTGGCTTTCCCAGGCAGCTTATCACCTCCTCATTTCTGATCTTGTCAACCTGAAAGGGTTAGAAATGGAAAAATGAATCCCAATGTTGAATGGAAAATTCACAATGCTAGAATCTCAATGACGTGGTTGCATTCTCTGCATGACTATGGAGATAAGTGGCTCCAAATAGTTAGATAACATTTTCTATTTTCCCAGGTGGTCCTTCTTCTTGGGAATCAGATACTGAGTGACCACAAATATCCCAATTTCCTACCTCTCCGTTCCATTGCAAGGTTGATCTGGATTACGTCCAGCTATGTTCATGAACCTTAATCTCAAAGGAACTATTGGAATTTTCATTTCTGAGAACACCTTCATACTGCTTTTCTCCCCCTTTGTGACTTTTCTGTTGGCTTCTTGTTAACTTTGTCACACAGTGTCTCACTGGAGGCACAGAAGTAGACAGCAGAGTCCTCCAGTTGGCAGGCATGTATCTGCAAATTGAAAGTCCCCTTTTTGTGTTCATGGGAAACGTGAGTAGCTTGGAATCCTTGAGGGTTTTTCAAGTAAGATGCCAAAAGGAATTGCAGAGGCTGACCAGGATTTTGAATGTACCAGAAAAGGTAATTTGTCACAGGAAACTCTTTTTCATAGAAACAATTGAGAGAGACCAGTTGTCCTCCAGTAACAGTCACAATGCCAGATGTTTGCTTCACCGACTGTCCTGTGCTTCCTCCTGGACAGAAAGTAATGCAGAAAGCATGAAGTGAATTGGAGAGGTGAACAAGTAGGTCCTTCATCCTCTTTTCAGAAACAACTTTGGTGCCTTTGAGCTAGCAGTGTGCTAGTGTAATTAATACAATCCTGGGTTGCATAAACAGAGGCATAGAATCAAGATCACCCAAAGTATTAGTACCGCTTTATAAAACCCTAGTGAGACCACACCTAGAATACTGCAACCAATTTTGGTCACCATACTACAAAAAAGATGTTGAGATGTTGGAAAAAGTTCAGAGTACAGCAACTAAGATGATCAAAGGCCTGGAGACTAAGACATATGAAGAACGGCTGCACAACTTGGGTTTGGCTAGTCTAGGGGTAGGCAACCTCAGCTCTTTTATGACTCATGGACTTCAACTCCCAGAATTCCTGAGTTAGCTATGCTGACTCAGGAATTCTGGGAGTTGAAGTCCATGAGTCATAAAAGAGCCGAGGTTGCCTACCCTTGGGCTAGTCTAAAGAAAAGAAGAAATACAGTAGGAGTAGCAGTATTCCAGTATTTGAGGGGCTGTCACAAAGAAGAGGATGTCAAACTAGTCTCCAAAGCGCCAGAAGGAAGGTCGAGAAACAATGTTTGGAAACTGATCAAAGAGTGAAGCAACCTGGAATTAAGGACAAACTTCCTGACAGTGAGGACAATCAACCAGTGGAACAGCTTACCCCCAGAAATCGTGGGTGCTCCATCACTGGAGATTTTTAAGAAAAGACTAGACATTCACCTGTCTGAGACAGTATAGGTTCTCCTGCTTGAGCAGGGGGCTGGACTAGAAGACCTCCAAGGTCCCTTCCAGCTTCTATTCTATTCTATTCTATTCTATTCTATTCTATTCTATTCTATTCTATTCTATTCTATTCTACTTTCTTGCTGTCTGCAAATATCTATGCTGACTATTAAGGCTGTCCTGGACAAATTCCTTCCCAGAAATTCTTTCCATTATGGCCACCACCACACATACACAAAACACACACCCCTTTCATTTCAGCTGAATACTATTGTTCAGTTCTTGTAATTCCTTGCAGATAAGTTACTGTCAATTTCCAAGAAATCTTCCAGAGGATCTACTAAACAACTGACGTTATTCCCAGCCAAATACTATGATTTAATATTGGGAGGAAATAAATACTTAATAAGTATGGAAAGGAATCACTTACTTAAGAGTGAAATGAGGACCGCAACGCATACGCAGATGAGGGCCATGGATCAAGGAGAGGAGATCCACACACCCAAAAATAGATCTGAAGGATCAGTGCAGTCCTGATCGACTATTCTGGTGGATGAGAAAGATAAATGGCAACCTGTGGATTTCTTCTCAAGGTAAATAAGTTCTGTTTTTAAAAGAGCTTTAGGTACAAGTACTGTAAATCGATTGATGTGGTTGGTT
>NW_015386690.1:245008-252383 GCF_001527695.2 Protobothrops mucrosquamatus
GGGGGGGGGGGGGGGGGGGGGAAGAGAAGGGGGTGTCTGTTGCTCTCTCCTGACATAGACAGAAAAATAATGACATCAAAAATATAGGAGGATTACATGGAAAAATACATTTTTTTTTCAACTTCACAATTCTGCAGTATCAGAAGCTACCATTGTAGTTTTCCTGCAACATTTCAGCAAGAACCTTCGGACCAGGTGCGGAACTAGTTCACCCCCCTGTGGTGCACCCTGAATAAGTGCATGAGTGCAAACTACACAATCTAGCACTTTTTTAGCAGCCAAACTACAGTACTATGTAACAATATTAATATTAATATTAATAATAATAATAATAAAGTTGGAAGGGACCTTGGAGGTCATCGAGTCCAACCTCCTGCTCAGGCAGGAACCCTACACCATTTCAGACAAATGGCTGTCCAGTCTCTTCTTAAAAACTTCCAGTGTTGGAGCATTCACGGCTTCTGGAGGCAGGTTGTTCCACTGGTTAATTGTTCTAACTGTCAGGAAGTTTCTCCTTAGTTCTAGGTTGCTTCTCTCATTGCTTAGTTTCCACCCGTTGCTTCTTGTCCTGCCTTCAGGCGCCTTGGAGAATAGCTTGACTCCCTCTTCTTTGTGGCAGCCCCTGAGAGATTGGAACACTGCTATCATGTCCCCCCTCGTCCTTCTCTTCGTTAAACTAGACATACCCAATTCCAGCTAATTGCCCAGCTAGCAGTTCGAAAGCATGCAAATTCAACTAGATAAATAGGTACCACTTCAGTGGGAAGATAAAGCAGCATTCCATGGGCCTTGGCATATAGCCATGCTAGCTACATAAAAATGGGAATTGTCTTCAGGCAATGCTGGCTACCTCAGCCAAGAAACAAAGATGAGCCCTAGAACTGAACACAACTGACAGGAAGAGGATGCCAGAAATAAATCCTCCCATTAGTAACAGAGGGGGCACCCCAAAATTCTTCATGAAAAGCCTCACACTATGTTGCAAGTTAATAAATGCTTTGTAATGATCCAAATTAAAAATTATAGGGGGGGAAAGGATCAAAGAGGTTGAATTTCTTTTATGCACTAGGCTGGAAGTCTCCTGGGAAGATACAGGTAGTCCTCAACCTATGGCCATAATTAATAATAATAATAAATAAATAATAATAAAGTTGGAAGGGACCTTGGAGGTCATCGAATCCAACCCCCTGCTCAGGCAGGAACCCTACACCATTTCGGACAAATGGCTGTCCAGTCTCTTCTTAAAAACTTCCAGTGTTGGAGCATTCACCGCTTCTGGAGGCAGGTTGTTCCACTGGTTGATTGTTCTAACTGTCAAGAAGTTTCTCCTTAGTTCTAAGTTGCTTCTCTCCTTGATCAGTTTCCATCCATTGCTTCTTATCTTGCCTTCAGGCGCCTTGGAGAATAGCTTGACTCCCTCTTCTTTGTGGCAGCCCCTGAGATATTGGAACACTGCTATCATGTTCCCCCTCATCCTTCTCCTTGTTAAACTAGACATACCCAATTCCAGCAACCATTCCTTATATGTTTTAGCCTCCAGTCCCCTAAGCAAGACAGTTGTTAAGTGAGTTTTGCCCCCATTTTATGACTTTTCTTGCCCCAGTTAAGTGAATCACTGCGGTTATTAAATTAATTACACAGTTGTTAAGTGACTTCCCTAAGGTCACAAAATGTGACCAAAACTGTCATAAGTACATGCCAGTTGCCAAACATCTGAATTTTGGTCATATGACCATGGGGCTGCTACAACGGTCATATGTGCAGGAAAGGGTCCTCAGTCACTTTTTTCAGTGCGATTGTAACTTTGAATGGCCACTCAGTGGGGTTGTAAGTTGAGGATTACCTGAAAATATATTTCTGCAGCTATAGATGTCCAACATATTTTAGAGAATTGCAGAGAATTGGGGCCAGGCAAGAATTCTTAACTGAACAGAAATACTTTTAATTTTGCATACACCCACCCCTCAAGAATAAAATATAACCTTAGCAGTGTGAGCTCTGGAGTTAATGTAGATAATTTTCTCCCTTTGAGTTCCATGGAAAGAGAGAAAATTTCATAGGAGAGGAAAGTTATATGGGAGGAAAACATTATTTGTTGTCCCTGCAAGATTCTTTCAAGAAGTCATAATACACAGAAGATGACAAATCTTGGAGCAATTTGATTCAAACTATACCAGGTTCACCACCATGGCGACTCAAAATAGTATCTTTTTAGCATCATGTCTGGATTCACATGGGAAATTAGAGATGTATTCCCCTGGAGATGTTATCCCAAGCTCCATAACTCTTAAATCCATGAGGTAATGGGCAGAAAAGACTCTGAAAATACTAATATGTTTTTCTTTATTGGAGTAGATAAAATGTTTCTTTGAAATCTAGTGAAACTGGAAGATTCTGTTTGTGGATCCAGAATATCCACTAAGAACTAGTAAAAAGAATTTTGTTTTTATTTTGAAATATAGCTAACAGGTGTCCCTATTACTGCTTTTCTTGTCTCAGCTTGAAATGGAGAACAATCTCTCACTATTGAGGATCTTGACTTCCTATTCCTAAGAATGCTTGGGTATGTGCATGTGGAAATACATTACTTGTGTCCTTTCTGTAGTTTAGGATACAACCACGTTTATCCAAGAAGAGAAAGGAATTTACCAAATATACATTTACAAACTGTGTTGATGCCTAGATAAGATTATATTAGATTAGATAACCTTTATTATATTTTTCCTGTGGGTACAATGGCACACATTACAAATGAAATTTAGTTGCTTCCTCTCAAAGTGTACACATACATAACACACGTTTAAAACATACTATATACAACATATGTACACCCTTACATATAAGTAACATATAAATATTAATCACTGTCCATCTTGAATACTGTACATAATGGAAGGAGGAAGCTTGAGAGTTCACAAGGTTAATACTGTATGGAACAAAGCTGTGAGTGAATCTGGATGTTCTGCTTCAGATACCACGGAGCCTCCTCCCAGAAGGTAACAAGGAAAACAAGTTGTGAAGAGGATGTGTAGTGTCCCAGAAATCTTGCAGACGTTGCTCAAGCAGCGCTTCTGTGCTATGTCCTGGATGGGAGGGAGGGAACTGCCAATGATCTTTTCAGCCATTCTCACCATTCTCTGCACCGCCTTCCTGTCTGAAGCAGTGATGCTTCCAAACTAGAGTGTGTTGCTGTGTGACAGGAAACAAACCACGAAATGACAAACCACGAAATGTGTTGATGCCTACAAACCATGAATCTTATTTGATGGGGCATTCTTTGTTGCTGTTCTTCAACATCTCAACACATTTCTTATTGGCTGAGTATCACAATTTTATATCTTACATTCATAAATGCTTATCCATTCACCCCTTTATTTTCTTTCTCTTAGCAACACATCTATCTTGCATATCCAAATGAGTTTCCACCTTCAAATGTTCTCCTAATGTTCTCCATGTCTTCCTTTTTTAATGTAGTATTTAATATATTTTAATGAATTACAGAGTAAAATACAAAATACAAAGCAAATAGTGGGATACAATGGGGAGGAAAAAGGGAAAGGAAAGAGAGAGGGAGAAGGGAAAAAGAAAAGACAAGACATTGACTTCTGACTTCCTCTGTTGCAATAGAATAAAGTGTTAACATCAAACCTGAACTTTTTATTTTTTCATAATAGTATAAACTAGCCATTTCTGTAACAACAAATCAATCTAATCAGTAAAACCCAAAATCAAAGTTTCATTTTTTTTCCACCTCAAGCACAAATTCCAGAAACGGTCTCCATGTAGAAACAAAAGTACTCATATTATTTTCTTTATGTTCTCAATGTCTTCCATCAGAATTTTTATTTTATTCGTCAATATTTTCCATCTGCAGAAGATGCAAAAACTGGAACAGTAATTCATGAAAATTATGTTTAAAAAAATGTAGCTAAAGACTGACCCAGTAAAGATTTCATATTTTCCTTTCTTATAGGGTAACATGGATTTGACCAACTGTACGAGAGTGGTAGAGTTTATCCTGGTTGGATTGCCAAGAGTTTGGGGACTCGAAGGTTTGATGCATGCTGGCATCTTTCTGCTCTACCTCCTGTGTCTGATGGGCAATGGGCTCATCATTGTGGTGGTAATTCTGGATCACCATCTCCAGAAGCCCATGTATTTCTTCCTTAGCAACCTATCTTGCATTGACATTGGACACACCACAGCCTTTATTCCTAAACTGCTGGTCAATTATGTCTCTGCAAACAATTCCATCTGCTTCTACTGCTGCATAACACAACTGTACTTCTACTTTCTCTTTGGGGTCACAGAATTTTTTATCATGACTTTGATATCCTTGGACAGGTACCTCGCTATCTGCTATCCCCTGAGGTATGGTACAATCATGACTTCTGGGGTCTGCCTTAAACTAGCAATAGGTGCCTGGTTGGGAGGTTTTTTCTCCATTCTTTATCAGATAGTGATGATAGCAGAGCTACCCTACTGTACGTCCAATGTTATCAACCATTTCTACTGTGATGTGGGACCCGTGCTGAAGATTGCAGGAGGAGATATACAAGTCATTGAAGTGCTTGGTTTTCTAGTTACGGTGGTTGTGATTATGTCCTCCTTGCTTTTCACCCTCATTTCTTACCTCTTCATCATTTCCACCATTCTCCGAATGTCTTCAACCACCAGACAGCAGAGGGCCTTTTCTACCTGTGCTTCACACCTGATTGTAGTCTGCATTTTGTACGGGTCAGTCTTTTTTGTCTATTTAAGACCTACCGTCAAGAACTCTTCCTTCAGTAGGTTGAAGTCTGTCTCCATACTGTACACCATGGTCGCCCCGGTGTTAAATCCTTTCATTTACACCATTAGGAACAATGAAGTCAAGGAGGCAGTGAGGAAACTTTTAGAAAGAAAGGCTCCAGGTCTCCCAGATCTCTTAGCATAGCCTTTGTTGACAAGTGATGGAAAATTACTATGTCATCCTATTAGAAGCATCAAGCTTCGGAGCTTCAGAATCCATTTCCAAAGCAGATATTCTTTAACAAGTCTATCTTAACAAAGATGGAGAAAAACAGTGGCTAAACTGGTAGGTTACAAATGTCTATGGAGAGTCTCAGTCATCCAAGTCATGGTTGTCCCTAAGGTGCTTTTTCAAAGAGCAATTGGACTTTCTTTGTTTTTCCTTGAAGATGTTTCACTTCTCATCCAAGAAGCTTCAGTCAGAACTGAAGAAGCTTTTTGGGTGAGAAGTGAAATGTCTTCAAAGAAAAAACAAAGAAAAACTCCAGTTGTCTTTTGAAAAAGTACCTTCAGTAGATTACCAATTTTCTTTTTTTAATGTGCAACTGTGTAATAATCACAGAATAAAAGGATTGGTGGGAACCTCCTGTGATCTATTTATTACTTAGCATATGATGAGAACACAACAAATGAGAGGTAAACATGTACACACAATCCATGTAATTATATACATAAGTTATAAGGGGGTACGGGAGTGGCTTCATAACTTGACGTCCAATTCAGCTACCCAGACAATCACCTGGTGTTACTTTATGCAGGTCATTTAAGGAACCAAAAAATGCACATTGTGGGCAATATTGCACAATACATTTTGGTGTTTGCACTTGTGATCTATTATTGTAAAGCAAAAACTAACAATTTTGTTGCATGGTCATTAGCCACCAACTTGGAGTCACAGCTTTTGAATATAGTTCATTCTTGATTAAAGATATATTTCTATATAGTCTACAAAGTTTATTTAGTATCTGGATTATCTAATCTGGCAAAGACTTGAGTCACGACCATTTTGATGAAGAAATGACAGCCTACTATTTTCAAATTATATTTTAGTGAAATAAGTTCACTAGACTCAGAGAAAACAAATCTTGTGATAAAAGAGTAGGACTTTTTTCTTATTGCCACGTGTTTGTGAGATGAGCCTAAATAGCACTGCCCTTTAGGTATTGATCAGGATTTTAGAATAACAGAATAACAGAGTTGGAAGGGACATTGGAGATCTTCTAGTCCAACCCCTTGATCAAACAGGAGACCTTATAACATTTCAGACAAATGGCTGTCCAATCTCTTCTTAAAAGCCTCCAGGAATGGAACACCCACAACTTCTGGAGGCAAGCCATTCCACTGATTAATTGTTCTCATGTCAGGAAATTTCTCCTTAGTTCTAGGCTGGCTCTCTCCTTGATTAAGTTCCATCCATTGCTTCTTATCCTGCCTTCAGGTGCTTTGGAGAATAGCTCGACTCCCTCTTATTTAGGTTATCCTCTGAGATGTTGGAATACTGCTATCATGTCATTCCTGGTCCTTCTTTTCATTAAACCTCATTAAATTCTTACAATCATCAACCATTCTTGATATGTTTTAGCCTCCAGTCTCCTAATCATTTTTGCTGCTCTTTTCTGCATTCTTTCTAGAGTTTTAACATCTTCTTTACATCGTGGTGACCAAAACTGGATGCAGTATTCCAAATGTGGTATTACCAATTATTATAAAGTGGTATTAACACTTCGTGTGATCTTGATTCTATCCCTCAGTTAATGCAGCCTAGGACTGCGTTGTTGGGGGTTTTTTGGCAGCTGCAGCACCAAAAGGACTGTGACCAGATGTGAAAAGGGAACTCATGATCTATTCAATTGTCTCCATCACTCACAGTAGCAGAGAAGCTTAATCTTCTGTTGTATTGGAGGGTTACAGAAAGAAATGGATTCTGGGTAAAACTGGGTGGATTAATTTAGTTTATACCATAAATTCAAATACGTTTCTCAGAATAGTTCCTTGAAATTGGAGAGTCATGACTGTATATCTCCATTACAAAGCTTTTGCTTGCATCTTTCTTTGCTATCACATGTTCATAAATACTCAGATCTGGTGCCTTGTTCCTTTTCTCATCTTTATATTTGAACTAGCTTCCTTAACCTGATGTCCTCCCAACAAGTTAGATAATTCCTCTTTTCATGTGAGCAAATCCTTCTTTCTTGAAAATCAGATCTGCATTCACTGATGGGAATTTTTTCCCCATTTTGGTTTATTTTATTCCCTCCTTTGCTATATATATCAAATCCTGTTTTCTGGATTATACAGATTAGGAAATAAAGCTTTCCCCAACTGTAATATCTGTACATTTGCCCAACCTATCATTTCTTTAAAGAAATTCTCTAAAATAATGTATATTTATATACTGTATTCATATCATAGGTACACATTTTTATAAAGTGCCTGTTGAATATTTCTTGCTTTTAATGTATGCAAAGAGAGATGATTACATAATTCTGATTTTATTTATTGATTCAAAGATACAACATTATGTAAGTAAAAACGTACACAGAAAATAATTTTTCTTTTTCCACTTCAGTGATGAAGATTGAGG